>NC_047667.1:48196921-48376921 GCF_011762505.2 Arvicanthis niloticus | reverse complement strand
ATTGGATATTTTATTTACATTTCAGATGTTATCTCCTTTCCC
The DNA here is from genome assembly GCF_011762505.2 of Arvicanthis niloticus. NCBI lineage: Eukaryota > Metazoa > Chordata > Mammalia > Rodentia > Muridae > Arvicanthis > Arvicanthis niloticus. Next base: position 48,376,879 of record NC_047667.1, on the reverse strand, counting down.
CATTTCTCCCCCACACCCAGAAACACCCTATCCCATCCCCCCTCCTCCTGCTTCTGTGAGGATGTGCCCCCACCCACCCACTCCCACCTCCCTACCCTCAAATTCCCCTGCACGGGGGCATCCAGCCTTCATGGGACCAAGGACCTCCTTCAGCATCTTGTCTCCTCTCCCTCTTCCCACAACCATCAAATTCTAGCTGCACCATTAAGGCTAAAAGCATTTGACTTCTTTTCAACAGAAGTCATTTTGGTATGAATATTTTTTAAATTTATTATTATTATTATTATTATTATTATTATTATTATTATTATTATTTAATCTTTTTTCACAGTCCAGTCACCATCTCCCTCTGGGTTCACCCTCCAACTGCTCCCCATCCCACTACCCCTCCATCATCTCCAAAAGTACATCCCCACTCCTGACCCCCACTCCACCAGACCTCCCCACTACCTGAGGCCTCAAGTCTCTCAAAGGTTAAGTTCGTCTTCTCTCACTGAGACCAGACCTGGCACTCCTCTGATGTATATGTGTCAGGGCCTCATATCAGCTGGTGTATACTGCCTGATTGGTGGCTCAGTCTCTGAGAAATCTGGAGATTTCAAGTTAGTTGAGATTGCTGGTCCTCCCATGGGGTTGTCCTTCTGCTCAGCTTCTTCCGGCCCTTTCTCAATTCAACCACAGGGGTCCCTGGCTTCTGTCCATTGGTTGGGTGCCTCAGCTGCCTGTTGGGCCTCTCAGAGGGCAGCCATGCTAGGCTCCTGTCTGTAAGCACACCACAGCATCAGTAACAGTGTCGGGCTTTGGAGCCTCCCCCAAGCTGTATCCCAATTTGGGCTGGTCACTGAAGCTCTTCTCCCTCAGTCTCTGTTCCATCTCTGTCACTGAAGTTCTTTTAGACAGGGACAACTTTGAGTCAGAGCTCTTGACTGTGGGATGACAAGCCCATCCCTCCACTTGATGCCCTGTCCTTCCACGAAAGATGGACTTCACAAGTTCCCTCTCCCCACTGTTGAGCATTTCATCTAAGGCCCCTCCCTTTGAGTCCTGAGCATCTCTCACTTCCCAGGTCTATGGTACATTCTAGAGGGTCCCCCGACCTCCTACCTCCCAAGGTTGACTGTTTCCATTCTTTCTGCTGGCCCTCAGGGCTTCACTCCTATTCTCCCCACCCCAATACCTGATCATGGTCCTGTTTTCCCCTCCCTGTCCCATATCCCACCCAGGTCTCTCCCTCCCTCTGTCCACTCTGATTGCTTTCTTCTCCCTCCCAAGTGGGACTGAAGCATCCGCACTTGGGCCATTTGGCTTACTAACCTTCTTGAGTTCTATGGCTTGTATCCTGGGTATTCTGTACTTTTTTGGCTAATATCCACTTTATAGTGATTACATACCATTCATGTCCTTTGGGGCCTGAGTTACCTCACTCAGGACAATATTTTCTAGTTCCATCCATTTGCCTGCAAAACTCAGGATGTCCTTGTTCTTAATAGCTGAGTAGTATTCCATTGTGTAAATAAACCATTTTCTGTATCCATTCTTCCACTGTGGGACATCTGGGTTGTTTCCAGCTTCTGGCTATCACAAATAAGGCTACTATGAACATAGTAGAACATGTACCCCTGAGGCATGGTGTGGCATCTTTTGGGTATATGCTCAGGAGTGGTATAGCTGGGTCTTCAGGTAGATCTATTTTCAATTTTCTGAGGAACCTTCAGATTGATTTCCAGATGGTTATACCAGTTTGCAATCCCATAAACAATGGAGGGGTGTTTCTCTTTCTCTACATCCTTGCTAATATGTGCTGTCACCTGGGTTTTTGATCTTAGCCACTCTGATTGTTGTAAGGTGGAATCTCAGGATTGTTTTGATTTGCATTTTCCTGATGAGTAAGGACTTTGAACATTTCTTTAAGTGCTTCTCTGGTCATTGAGATTCATCTGTTGTGAATGCTCTGTTTAGTTCCATATCCCATTTTTTGATTGGATTGTTTGGTTTTTTGGAGGTTAGCTTTTTGGGTTCTTTATATATTTTGGATATTAGCCCTCTATTGGATGTGGGGTTAGTGAAGATTTTTTTCCCCGTCTGTAGGTTGCTGATTTGTCCTATTGACTATGTCTTTTGCCTTACAGAAGTAGTTTCATGAGGTCCCATTTATCAATTCTGGATCTTAGAGCCTGGGACATTAGAGTTCTGTTTAGGAAATTTCCCCCTGTGCTTATGAGTTCAAGGCTCTTTCCCACTTTCTCTTCTATTAGATTCAGTATATCTGGTTTTATGTTGAGGTCTTTGATCCACGTGGACTTGAGTTTTGTGCTTGGTGACAAATATGCATCTATTTTAATTTTTCTATATACCAACTACCAATTAGACCAGCACCATTTATTCAAGGTGCTTTCTTTATTCCATTGGCTTTTTTGTCAAAGATCAAGTGCCTGTAAGTGTGTGGCTTTATTTCTGGGTCTTCAATTCTATTCCATTGATCAACTGTCTCTGTACCAATACCATGCAGTTTTTATCACTATTGCTCTGTAATATTTTTTAAGTTAGAAATCATCCAAGTGTCCCTTTAAAAGGCTTATTTGCTAATAATACATGTTTAGTTTTTAATCTCCATATTTAATGAGATGTACTATGTTTACTGAACAAGAACATCTTCCTGATCTCTGAAAACCATCAGCTATATCCTTATGTTAAGGCACAGGTCAAATGCTTGATACTATTTAAATTGTTATTGTTATTGACCCCTCCTCTTCTTCCTTCTCTTCCTCTTCATCATTCTTCCCTCCCTCTCTTTCTTCTTCTCTTTTTCTTTGGTGCTATGGATAAAACTCAAGGATTTAAACATCGTAGTAAGTTCTCTGGCAGTGTTCTACATCCTCAGCCTGCCTCTCCAACTTCTGGACTTAGAATGAATATCTTGAACTTTATGTTTTCTCAAATTTATTATCTGCTGTGTTGTTGTTATTGTTTTGAAAAACGTATTTTTTCTTATATTAAAAACCAGATTTTTTTTTTCATACAATATATCCTGATTACAGTTTCCTCTCCCTCTACCCCTCCAGGTTCCTCCCCACCTCTCCTCCCATCCAGATCTACCCCTTTTGGTCTTTCATTAGAAAATAAACAGGCATCTCAGGGATAATAATAAAACACAATAAAAATAAAACAAAAACAAACACATCAGAATAACACGAAACAAACAGAAGGAAAAGAACCCAAGAAAAGGCACAAGAAAAAGATAGAGATGGAGAGGCCCAGTATGAGACATATTCTTTAAGGTCAAGACTCTAAGGAGGTAAACAATGGTGGTTTCATAACCTTGCTACTGACAAAACCTCGGGGAACTAACTTTTAAGGAAGTAATTTTGTTCTGTTTTGTTTTTGTTTTTGAGACAGGGTTTTTCTGTGTAGCCCTGGCTGTCCTGAAACTCACTTTGTACACTAGGCTGGCCTCAAACTCAGTGATTCATCTGCCTCTGCCTCCCAAGTGCTGGGATTAAAGATGTGTATCACCACTTCCCAGTTAATTTTTAATTAAAAATTTTCATGCAATATATTTTGATCATATTCTTTCTTCTCCCCAAATTCCTACAAGATCCTTCCCACCTCCTTCCCTACCCAATCTTACAGTCTTCCCCTCTCAAAAAACCAGAAAGACAACAAAACAAACATCAAAACAGACAACCTAAAAATAAAAAAGCCATAGATGAGACACACACACAAATGTACAGACACACATGCACATAACACAAACAAAAATCACGTATACGTTTGTGCCACTATAGCATGAAATTCAAGCAGTAAGGCAGGGTTTCTCTGACTCTCCTTTCCTCTCCCAGCCTTAGCTCTTTGCTTTGCAAACCAGCAGGTCCCATAGTCCATCTCTATTTTCTTTGAATTTATATCTGTTTCATGGAAGAGAAGGCTTGCTTACTTGTGTGAGCTAAAACAGAGGGCAAGAGAGAGATCTACTCTGGTCCAGCTGCCTCTTTCTTCCACTTCACGCCTTTCCACCCATACTGCTGTTGCTACATTGCCACTGAAAGAAAGTTCATATACACTGAAGATGTGGTGTTTATCAAGAAAAAGCATAGCTAGGGAAGTTGGCTTGGTCTTTCTTGTTCTATCATCAGCTATTTCTGAGTGAGCATAGGGGAAAGGGTCTTTACTGGGGCATGATGATGTATAGCATCTGCACTAGTTTGATGGGCAGGTGATTTTGGAATCTGATACTACTTTAGGTCTTTCTTTTGTGTATTAACTTTAACTCAGCTTGCCTAAAATATTTAAAATAAAATCAAACTGAAAATATTTTTGTATTCCTTTCATGGTGCAGAAACTCCATGTTGAAATAAGCTAAGATCTGCTGTGGTACCTTCTTATCTTCACCCTTATGTTCTCTACTGAGGACTTACTTTCTCAACCCTATGTTTCTTTTCTTAAAACATCAGAGAGGAGCTGGTAATTGGTACCCACTTCAAAATGGGACACGTTTCAGGTTTTTTTTAATTCATTATTTTATTTATTTACATTTCAAATGTTGTTCCCCCTTCCTAGTTTCTCCTCCACAAATCCCCCATCCCATCTCCCCTCCCCTTTGCCTCTATGAGGGTGCTCCCCCACCCTTCCACCCATTCCTGCCTCACTGCCCTAGCATCCCCTTATGCTGGAGTATCAAACCTCCACAGGGCCATGGGACTCCCCTCCCATTGATGCCAGATAAGGCAATCCTCTGCTATATATGTAGCTGGAGTCATAGGTCCCTATATATGTACTCTTTTATTGGTGGTTTAGTCCCTGGGAGCTCTGGTCCAGTTAATTGATATTGTTGTTCTTCCTATGGGGTCACAATCCCCTTAAGCTCCTTCAGTCCTTCCCCCTAACTCCTCCATTGAGGTCCCTGTGCTCAGTTCAGTGGTTGGCTGCAAGCATCCTCATCTGTATTGGCCAGGTTCTGGCAAAGCCTCTGGTGGACCACTATACCAGGTTTCATCAGCAAGCACTTCTTGGCATCAGCAATAGTGTCTGGGTTTGGTGTCTGCAGATGGGATGGATCCCTAGGTGGGGTGGTCTCTGGATGGATTTTTCTTCAGTCTCTGCTCCATTTTTTGTCCCTGCATTTCCTTTAGATAGGAACAATTTTGGGTTAAAACTTTTAAGGGTGGGTGGCCCCATTCCTCAACTAGGGGCCATGCCTATCTACTAGAGATGGTCTTCACAGTTTCTATCTCTCCTTTTGGGGGGTATTTTGGCTAATGTCATCCCCATTGTATCCTGGGAACCTCTTGCTTCACTGGCATCTGAGACTTTTAGTATATAGCAGTGGAGGATGGGGAAGTGGGGGTAGCCATGATTTCAGTTTTTTTAATCCTTATATTAATCCTATTTTTCTTTTTAACTGCTGTATCACCAGAGTTGAAAGTCAACAAGAATAAATATGTAGCACTGAGAAAACTAATGCCACATGCCCCACCTCCATCCACAGGGAAACAGCATGACTCACAGGTGATTCTTGGAGGAGGTTGGATGGGATCATCTACCTACTAAGATTTTATGTGCTTATATAAAATATAATATTGGAAACATAAATGAGAGTCGTACCTACTACCTGCTCAAATTCTTCTAAAACCATTTACAGCTGTATGGCCTGCATACTAAAACTTGGGAGGATCTAAACTTTGAGCACTTAAGCACTACACTACCCTTAAGATTCAAACAATGCTAGTCCTCAGGAGAGGCTCCCTTCGGTTCCTCCCTGTTACTATCTCCCCAAGAGAAATATTTATTTCCTAGTCTTCCATCATCATAAATTGTGAATGCTATATTAGTAAAGCCATACAGTACACACTCTTTTGTGTCTTAAATAGACCTCAGTTCATTAGTCTTTTGTACTCTAAGTTTATATATGGATAATTTCCAGTTTGGGGTCAACCATGAATAGAGCTTCTCAGAACTCTCTTTGTGCATGTTTACTTGTACATAAGTAAGCCCTCGCTTCTGTTGGCTATAAAGTATCAACTTGATTATAGAAGATATTGTCATTTTCTAATGCAATTTTACTTATTTACAGAGCCACCAACAACATAATGAAAATCACTAAGCCCTTGCCAACCTTCACTGTGTTGTTTTGATTGACGCTGATCTGGTGGCATGCACTGGTATCTCATTAGTGTCATAATTGCACTTTCAGCCAGGAATGCTGAACTTTCCCCACACATGTTGCTGTTATTTCCAGAATCACTCCCATCAAGCTTTCCCATCCATCACACTAATCAAACCACACTGGTCCAGTAACAAACGGCCTTCGTGATGGTAAATCAGTTCTCAGTTCTCGTTCCCTTGACCTCCAAAACCACATACTTCTTGTTTTGTTTCTTCCTCAATAGGTTTTACCAGTCCTTTCTAATACCTCAACATTTTGACATACAGTGATTTATTCAAATCTATTTTTTATTCTTGCTCTAACCTCTTCATTCAGTGTTTTCTTTTTTAAACTGGGTCTCTCTATGCAGCCCTGACTATTCTTGAACTCACAAGGTAGACCAAATTGGCCTTGAACTCACAGAGATCCACTTGCCTGCACCTCCCCAGTGCTTGGATTAAAGGCATGTGCCACCACACCTGGCTTTCATTCCCTTTTTTTTCTTGCCCTTTTATCTTTATATCAATTAGGACTGTAGTTAATAATATATAATCTGCTGTGTTTGTTTTAACATATATATTACTGTATGTTCATATATATGTATATATACATATATATATATAATATACAATCTGCTGTGTTTACCCTTTATTATTATAAGGGATATAAACTCCACGAAGGCAGAGATTGTTGTCTTTTTAAATTCTTGACATGCTATCTATACTAAAACAGTCTCTGATCCATAGAAATATTTAGTGAAGAATTAATTGTTGATTAAATGAATGTAATGATAAAGGGACATACCAAAGACATAGCCCACCAGAAAATGTTAATTTTACTGACAGAGAAATAGTCTTCTTTGGACCTGAACATTCTAGATTTTATATGACTTACAAGAGTTTAGGATTCAGAAGCAGTTTCCTTTGAATTTAGAAATAGGATAGTATGACAGTGCCAGTTGTCAACATGACAAAATCTGGAATCATGTGGAAGACAGGACTCAGAACATGCCTATAGGGTTATCTTGACTGTTTAAGTTGAAGTGGGAAGACTTGCCCAGTGTGGGTGGTACCATTACCCTGGCTAGAACCCTAGACTGTGTAAAAGGAGAAAGGGAGCTGAGCCGTACTGTTTATTAACCCACTCTACTTTCTGATTGTGAATAGATGAGATGTCATATGGCAAATTCTTGTTGCCTTGACTTCACCATGATAGGTTGCACCCTCAAACTGTGATCCAAAATAAACATTTTCTCCCTTAAGTTGCTTTGAAGTATTTTATCAGAGCAATGGCAAGGTAACTAAACCATATAGATATGAATGAAAAAGAATTGTCAGGAAAAAAATGTGGCTTTTTCCCCCCTGGTGGCAAGTGTTAAAAGCTTCTCAAGAGAAAACACTGGAAATAACTTCATAATCAGTTTACACTGGAATCAGTTTAAGCTGAGAACAGGTACAGTTTGCAAGGCTGAAATTACTTTTTAAAGGTTCTACCAGCAGAGTCATCAGTTGATATGTAGTGGGAGCCAGCTACCAATCTGGCCTGGAGCTGGACTATACAATAAAAGTGGCTGTTAAGCTAAGTTGCCATGCCTGTAATCAATGAAATCGAAAGTTAACATAAGGATAGGCTAATATGAACAATTTTGGTTGTGTTTATCTGAAGACAGTAAGGGAAAGGGAAAAAAAGAAGAGATGGAAAGGAAAGGAAAGAAGGGCGGCTGAGCAAAGAAGTCTTGGCTTTGTTCTGGGGCACACATCAAGGGAGTAGAAGTTGAGAGATGCAGATTCAAGTCACATCAAGAACAGGGTAATGAATGCACAGAACTGAGTTGCACTCAGTACACGTTTGGGGCTCCAGGTTCCTGAAAGGAAGTGACTTTTCGCTGGCTCACCAAAAACATTTGGACTGCTAGATGCATACCACTTTGGCTAGATACCGCACCACCTAATTCTGGAAAGACTGAGAACAGAAAAACGCAATGTGAGTGGCTTCTCTCTCGGAGCTGAGGGAGACTCTTTCCAAAGTAAGCTGAGTTTACTACCAAGATTCCTAGATAAAGGTATGGTGTTTTGAATAAAAATGGTCCCCAAAGGCTCATACATTTGAGTGTTAGTTGTCAGGGAGTAGCAATACTTGAGAAAGATTAAGGAGTTTGGCCTTGTTAGAAGAAATGTGTCACTTGGGGTGGGCTTTGAAGTTTCAAAAGCCCATGGTAGGCACAGTTCTTCACCCCTCTCCATCTGTCTCTGCATATCTCTCTCTTTCTCTCTCTACCTCTATCTCTCTATATTTCTCTCTACCTCTATCTATCTCTGTCTCTGCTCTGTCTCTGTCTGCTGCTTTTGTATCTGAATATAGAACTCTCCCCTACTTCTCCAGCACCAGGTCTTCCTGCCTTGCCTTCCCTGTCACAATGATGATGAACTAAACTTCTAAAACTGTAAAGCAAGCCTCAGTTACATGCTTCCTTAGTTAACAGTTGCTGTGCTGATGATGTCTCTTCACAGAATAAAATTTCTTAGGGTAAATAAATGGTGGTTTTTTCCCCAACTCTCTTCCTCTAGAGTTTCAAATGGACAATTTGGCCAACATACAAATGTTTCTGCTCTTGGGTTATTGATTATATTTTGGCTTGTCAGACGTATGATTTTGATTCTTTCTTCTAGACTGTAATTGTAAGGAGTATAAAGACTATGGTTTACCAGTGTCCCATCTCCATCTAGTCCTATACCCAGAGACACGAGTGATTAAGGTTCATATTAGATACAACTCACTAAGGTCTTGTTTTTGTTTTGAGACAATGTCTTATTATATATCCCTGGCTGGCCTGGGTCTCACTATGTAAACCAGGCAAGCTTCAACCTCAGGGATTGTCCTATTTCTGCCTCCCTAATGCTGAGATTAAAAGTGTCTACTACCATAACCTAAGTATTATTTTCTGAATTAAATGGAATTTCCCACAGCTGAGTAAAAATCAGCATCCTAAGGACATTTTGAAACCACCTTCCAGTGAATTATTTTTCCCTAGGACACTGGTACAACTGAACTGTCTTAATTACTTTTCTGTTTCTATGATAAAGCTTAATGGCCAAGGTAACTTAGAAAACATTAACTTGGCAGTTACGGTTTCAGAGGGTTCGAGTCCATTGTGGCAGAGCAAAGGCATGGTGACAGAAATAGCTGAGCGCTTACATCTTGATTCATGATTTGGAGACAAAGAGAAAACACTGGGAATGGCTCCAGATATTTTAAAACTCAAAGCCCACCCCAAATGACATACTTCCTCCAAAAACGCTGTACCTCCTAATCCTTTCCAAATAGTTTCACCAACTGGGGACCAAGTATTCAAACATATGAGCCTATGAAGGCCATTCTCATTCAAACCAGCATATGGGCCAAACTTGGTTTTCCTGAGTAACTAGCAATCACCCTTTTGTTGACCTTAAACTGTTCATCACAATCTCTTAGGAGCTTTGTGTTTTCCAAGGATTGATGGAGTAAATAAATCTGGGTTTGTTGACAGCTGATATTTGAGATTATAAGTCTTTAGTTAGTAAACATAGCAAGGACATGCCTCATAAGCCACAGATTTCTTTCAGAAGTCATAAAAACACTTCGCTTTGAAGAAAACTAATTCTCCCTCTCCTGGAACCTATCTATTACCAGTAGCTTTTCAGCTGGGAGTGGGACTTCTGGGCCTACCTTCTCCTATCATGTTGGTGTTTTTGTCTGGTTTGATCTTGTTCAGGTCTTGTCTATGCTGTCACAATTGCATGTGCACATGTGCAGCTTCCCTGATGTGTCTGAAAAAACTCTCATTGTAGTCATCTACCAACTCTGACTTCCAAAGATGGGGCCTCCAGTAGTCAACCACACTGCAGTGGACGGGTACACACCCAAAAGTGTATAGGAAGCACAAATGGGACTCCACCGGTTTAACGAAATGAGAAATCAAAGTAGGATGTATATGACAGGTAGGGTGGGTCTGGGAGGAGTTGGGGGACGTGATAAGATAAAAGTGTTTGTAATTCTCAATATTAATAAGTTAATTGTTAAAAATATTTTTAAATATTCTACTTTGAAAATAGATAAGCTGGAGGGTGTCTGCTGGTGTTCACAGTCATTTAATATATTTAGTTCAAATTATTCCATTTCTTTCGGTCACCCATGTATCCTCTATCAACTGCCAACCCTGAAGTGGAATCGGAAGTCTCATTCCCCTCACCATTTCATTCTGGTGATTCAGTGGTGCTCCCCAGTGCATGGCCTGCTAAGAGAAGAAAGTGTTAAGCAGGAGCCTAGAATGTGGTTTCAATAATTACCAACATGTGGGACACAGAGCCACTGGGCATGGCTTCCTTTGTTCCCGGCAGACACATGTCTTTCTTCTTGCACTGTGTTTCATCAGGAGGCTTTGATAATATAAGAATAGACAAAACAAAAAGGGAGGTAGAGAGAAAGCATGGACTATTGAGAATTCCCCTAAGAGCAAAGAATTGCATTTTGGCTAAAAAGGAAGACCCAGAAGAAAACAGTATGAAATGAGTTTGTTCTACTTTGAGAGTTTTCCCTTATGTGGGCTTCTTGGAACTTTTAAAAAGTATATTGTATATAAAATAAAAAGTATTGCCTGGGGTAAACTAAAAAGATCAATATTGTGATGGTCATTTTTATGTGTGAACTTGATTCAACATTTGTCTAGATTTTACTGTGAAACTGTCTTTTAGGTAAAATTAGCATTTGAATTAGCAGGTTTTTCATAAAGCCAGTGAGTGAGCATCATTCCCCCAACTAAAGAAATTCTGCCTCCAAAATGCTTTAGACTTGAACTGCAGACTGAATCTTCTCTCCAGCCTATTGGCCTATACTGCACAAATTATGCTGTAATCCTCACAAACATGGAAAACAGTTCTTCAAAATGTTCTTTTTTCATATATATACATATATACATGTATACATATATACATTTATAAATATATGCATATATACACATGTACACATATATATATATATACAAACATATCACACATACACACAAATCACACAAAATACAGACTATACACACAGACCATATCATACACACAGCAGAGGGGAGGAACATATACACACAGGGATTAAACCACATTTAGACATATACCATGCAACATACATACCATTTTTCATACATATCACACACATAGACCTCACCATATATGTATATGTGGCACATTACATGCTTATATTATACTGCATACACACCATACACAATGCACACCACACACTGACTTCTTTTTATCATTCCTATTTCTCTGAAGAACTCTGACTAATATAAATATATTCTTTTAATAGTTGGAATTTGGCTTTGTGGCTAACAATATAGATATCTGATGATTCAAAGATGGAATAGACTTGATTATAACAGAAAATGCTAGTCTATTGAGTATTTCTTCCTGAAATGTCACTTTGATTAAGGAGGTTACTCTTGGAGCCTTTTCTTTCCAGACTACCTTATAACTAGATTTACTTGTTCATAATTCAATCTATATTGATTATTACTGCATATTACCTCCCCAGCCAGCTAACAATAGATATCGTCTAAAATCATGAGAGGTTAATTTTTGATTTTTCAGAAAAAAATAAATACAGGAGAGCATCCCAGTTCCTGAAAATTTCAAATAAATGACAATTATTTTTCTACCTCTTACATCATCAAAGACCTCCAGTATCCTACATCCTTGGTGGTATGTCATTTACCAGGTGGCATACAAAATTTCAGATTCAATTTGCTCCTAGCTTCTGCCTTCTTCTTAAACACTATTTCAAATCCATCAGCAACTTTCCAGTTAAACCACAACTGACTGCTTCTAGCAGTAGGATTTTAGCCAAAGCCAGGGTGATTCACAGAATGGCCATTAGAAAAGAAAAGAAAAGAAAAGAAAAGAAAAGAAAAGAAAAGAAAAGAAAAGAAAAGAAAAGAAAAGAAAAGAAAAGAAAAGAAAAAGAAAAGAAAGAAAAGAAAAGAAAAGAAAAGAAAAGAAAAGAAAGAAAAGAAAAGAAAAAGAAAAGAAAAAAGGCAAGGCTCCAAATTTCCTTCTTGATTCTATTCTTATTCTTCATGCCCAGAAGCCAGAGTGATCTTTCAAACTGTAAACCAGACCATATTGCCACCACACCTCCTCTTGTAGACATAATTTCTGCATGCTGTAACCCTGTCTATTACTGCTATTACCTCTTGTTACTCTGCAAAATGTTCTCTGTGGTTCAGCCACACCGACTGCATCTATACACTTGCCAAGCTCCTCCTTGATTCCACAGCTTCCTTCTCTTTAGAACATCCTTTCCCAAAGGTTGGCCGTCCCTTTCATCATCCTGGTCCAACAAAAATGCCGGCTTCAGTAATCTGCCCTAGGCATTCCAGCCAGGATAACCACTACTGTCAAAACGCATTTCCCCTCTCTTTCCCATCACCTCTCTCCCTCTCTCCCCAGTCCCCTTATTCTTCTCCATTCTCCCCTCGCTTACTATTACTGTGCCTTGTTTTCTGTCACTGGTACATAAAACCATGTTAACAATCAACTTATACATTCTTGTCCATGAATGAATCCTAGGCATTGCTGGTCGTCGTAAAAGCTCTGAGAACAAAGCCCGAACATTCTTTGACACATTGTAGATGAAGAGAGGCTGTAGAATGACTATTTCTGTCACACAATGATTGCTTCAGTTGTAGTGGGAAATCTGGGTTTTGCTGACACCCTGCCACCACCACCCTCACACCCACACCCATACACATACACATACTTTACAATACAGTGACTCTTTCATCAAATGTTTCAGATATTTTGCAATTTTTTTCCAGACAGGCAGTTTCATGTGGCCATAGTTTTAATCAAGACATTAAATAAATACCAGAATGGAAGTGGAAGTTCCTGGGAGACAGGTGTTTGTGTTTTCCTGTTTGTGACATTTCCTAAGAGATCAACCCATCTGCTTGGCTGTCAGTCAGTGTCCGGTTAGGGAGGCTGGAAGCAGCTGCTATTTGCTTGCAAAATTCACTGTGGAACAATTTGTGTGTCGTGTGTATAATTTTAAACTGATAAAAGTCAGATTCCTTTGCTTTGGTGTCAAAAATGAAAAACGAGATACCGTGTCCATTCAGCAGAGATAGAGGTCATGCTCCACCAGGAATTTCCCAGTTGCCTTCAGAGCACTCCAAGGATGCTCCTGACTGACAACAGACTAGTCCATGAATCCTGAAATTTAGTCTGTCTGGCTTGTTTAGTCTCCATGATGGTCACCAAGTTCTATGACTGGAAGTAAACTAAACTATTTGCCTAGAAATCGCCTTATTTTGTGGATGTATAAAACTTATGCTTTAATCCTACCCTTAGATTTGTTTTTCCTTGAATATCTACAATAATCACATTCTATTTTAATTATACTAATAATACTTAAATAATGAGTTTTGAGCTTACTTATTATCTTTTCCTGTTTCCTTTCGGATTTGACCATTAAGTAAGTTATATAAGCTAAGTAAACAGAGTTTGAAGAAACCTATTAAACATGTGAAAAATATACATGAGAATATATAAAATTGAAACTTTAATTTTCATTTTATTCTATACTCTTATTTTGTGGCAGAAATTCCTCCATCTTCACACACACACATATGTACATACATATATTTTTATATATTAGATAAACCAGACATATATTTGTGTATTATAAAATTTATTATACCATGTATTATATTATGTATTAATGCTATCATATATATATCAATTGTTTTATATGAAAAAAATGTATGTACATATAAGCCACATACATCCTTATTTTAAACAATCTCTAAATCACCTATAAAACCTACTGAGTATCTAAGTAGTTGGCATATTATGTTTATGGCATCATTACAATTAAAATCTCATATGTTCAGTACAGATGAAACATTTTTAAAGGTATTCTCAGTCCACAGTTGTTAAACTTTAGATATAAAACCCACAGTTTGTGGAAGGCTGACTGTACAGGGTTGCTCTGATATTTTGTGACTGTACTCTTTTTCTTTACTCATACATTATATCCCTGAACAAACCTGATATAGTCTGATCTCAGAAGCTAAGGAGAATCAGGCCTGGTTAATACTTGTATGGGAGACTATAGTCTTTCTAAGCTATTTGAACACTGTTTCTTAGTTTCTTAGAGATCCAGATTAAACTTTCACTGGATTTAAATTCAATTTATCGATAAACATTTATTGAATTGGTATCTTTATCATCGTTAAGTCTTCAAATTCAAATTTTTTTAATTTGAAAGTTCCTTTGCTCCAGTTATCTGCCCATAAAGAAAATGCTCTGAAAAAGACATTGTGAATAGAAGAGCATTTGCATGAAAAATAAAAATGGAGGTACCCCTAATCCCCCTCTAGCCTGGAAAGTTCTCAATGCCCTTTAGTTGCCTTATAATGTGATTACTTGGGGAATCTCTACTCTTTTTTATTGGATATTTTATTTATTTACAGTACAGATGCCATCTCCTTTCCCCATTTCCCCTCCCTAGAACCCCCTATCCTATCTCCCCTCCTCCTTTTTGCTTTTATACCATTTTGATTACATGCATGTATTAAGGTCAGTTCTAGGTTGAGGGACTAACAATACAATAGATGCAAATAGTCAAGGAACAAGCAAGACAATAAACACAAATAGTCAAAGAAAAAACAAGGCATTAAACCATGATCACTGTTTGTAAGGGCTTATCAGGATGACCAAAGTACCTGAGCCTACTTCCCTGTCCTAGCCCAAGGTCATTTTCATGTCTGAAGCCTACTTCCTTGTCCTATCCTAAGATTTAGATTCTTGCCTGAATTACTTCTTTGTTCTAGCCTAAGATTTAGATTCCTACTTGAAATTGCTTCTTTGTCTTTCCTAAATTGGCCCAAATACTTTCTGTTCTGTAAATGTTTATAAAGCTTACCCCTGAGTCTCTGCCACTCTATCCACCTCTGACACTGCATGCTTTTCTTATTGCCATTAACTCTTGGTGAGTCTGTCTCCATGAGTTCAGGGGCAGTAATAAATAGCTCAGTAGCCTAAGGACCTACCATAGTGCTTGTCACATTATCAGACACTTGAAGTTTCTTTGAGTGATAGGTTGATTTCACTCCTCATTTTTAACATAGAGAACACACAGGTTTGGGATATGCTTGCCAGTGCTTTATAGCTGAACTTATCCTTCAGTCTTACCTATAATATTGTTTTGTCCAAAGGGAAGTACAAATCCCAATTTAAAATTTTATGTGAATCCTACAAGTATACCTAAGATCCTGTGTGGTACCATAACAAACTGTATCCATTCTGTAGTTACTGAAAGACTGGGAGAACTGATGTTGTCTTCAAGGCACTGAAGAACAGAGACATGACCATTGCTAGTGCATTCAGTTTGAACTAATGGAAAGCAATTTATGGGAAATTGCCTAGAAGAAGGAAGAAGCCTTAATATTTTTTTTTTTTTTTACTTGCTGGAGTTTATGCTTTCTCCTTTTCTGTTCCAAGAACTGGCTGGCACAGATGCATTTTAGCATGCTAACTAACAAGGCCTAGGTCAAGATGTAGGATACCTTAAAAATCTTCCCTTGTTTTTGGTTTGCTGAGAGCTAATTTATATCAAGAATAATCAGCAACAGCCATTGTTTTCTAAATCTGCAGCTCATGATTTAGTAGCACAAAGAGCTATACAACATGACCTTGGTGCTCTCAAAGCTGAAGAAAAGCAAGAAATGTGTGGGTGGTTTCTGTCACACCAACTTCATCTATTTCCAGCCTCCTCTTTGTAAAATTCTTTGTAAAAAGAATCCTATAGGTAGTTCACATTTTGTTTCCAAAGTTCTAACAATGGAGTTCAACATCTAGACTCTAGCTCCAGGAGAGCATGGTGGAGTAAGTCATAAGCATAACTCATGTCTGAACCCTATTCATCGCAAATGGTTATGAGTCAACATGTGGTTGCTGGGAATCAAACTCAGAACCGTTAGGAAGAGCAGTCAGTGCTCTTAGCCACTAAGCCATCTCTCCAGCCCCTGAACCCTATTCATGAGGAAGCAAAGAAAAGTGATGTCTTCTGTGACCATTTGAAAAATATGACTTCTTCTGTGTTTTGATCTGCCTCAAAACATGGGAAGTATGGTGATGACATTGATGAGGAGGTGTGTTTGGGAGTGACTATATTTAGCTCAGGGCTGCCTGTAATCCAATACTTTCTATGCGTCAATTTGTCTCAACTCCCTTCTGATCCACTCTAGCAATATTTGTGATGCCACTCACTCAATACCAAGGAAGTACTAAAGGGTGGGGTGAGTCTGAGGAAAGAGTTTCTTTAGGTCACGGCCAGCCAGGCTTAGGCAAGAATACCAGGATAAATTACTCAATCCTCAAAGATCCATATCATGCTAATTGCCTAGACCTGCTAGGGTGTGAAAAGAACTCTAGGCATTATTCCTTGAAGTGGTTGCAGTGTACCCTAAGTGTGAGAGTGGAAAAGATAGGGTCAGAGGAGATGGATGGATGCTATTCATCAAAGAAAAGACCAGCCAAATATATTTATTTATATTGTATTTATATTGTAGGTGTCTCTCCCAGCCCTTTGTACCAATGAGTTTCAGTTGCAAGAATACCCTCAAAAGATCTTCAAGTCATTTTGAGCCTAAACATAAAAGGTGAGCATCCTAGCCTACTCTGTCTGTGTTGCTATAACAAATGTTCCAACATTAGTGTCTAGTAAATTCTGCTTGATGCTTCCACATCAGTATGTTTTCATTGCAAACTTGGTGTGTTAGAAAAGAAAGGGGGTCTCATGTTACATGAAAACCCACTTCCAAAGACCTTAGTGCCATTTACTAAGGCTCTGCCTCATAAGTCTATCACCACCTAAATAACCTATACTCTTTGGTGGTTTTTTTTTGGGGGGGGGGATGGGTTATGATAAATAATATATATTTCTTTTTATTAATTGGATATTTTATTTATTTACACTTCAGATGCCATCCCCTTTCCCCATTTCCCCTTCCTAGAAACCCTTATCCCATCTCCCCTCCTTTTTGCTTTTATACCATTTTAATTACATGCAAGTATTAAGGTCAGTTCTAGGTTGAGGAACTAACAATACAATAGATGCAAATAGTCAAGGAACAAGCAAGATAATAAACAAAAATAGTCAAAGAAAAAGCAAGGCATTAACCCAATTAAGTGAACACTCTTGTGATCACTGTTTGTAATCAGGATGACCAAAGTATCTGAGCCTACTTCCCTGTCCTAGCCCAAGGTCATTTTCATGTCTGAAGCCTACTTCCTTGTTCTAGCCTAAAATTTAGAATCCTGTCTGAAATTACTTCTTTGTTCTAGCCTAATATTTAAGTTCCTGCCTGAGATTACTTCTTTGTTCTAGCCTAAGATTAGGATTCCTACCTGAAATTACTTCTTTGTTCTAGCCTAATGTCAGATTTCTGCCTGAAGCGTCCTTCCTTGTCCATGGTCAATGTAATATTCCTGCCAAGCAGCCCCTTTCCTTGTCCTTGGCCCATGTCAGATTATTGCCAAGTAGCCCCAAAGGCTCTCTGCCTCTCCCCCCCCCCCGCTTTTTTAATTTCATAAACAAGACTGAGACTGTCTTAGGTCATTCTGCCAAGAATGCCTTCCTTACCCATCATGGAATATGCATTATCAAAAGCAATGCACTTATGTCTTAAGTTGGTAAGTCTCTGTGCAGAATCTTACCTGTCCTTGGCTTACCAGCCTGTTAATTTAATAACTCTGTCTGGGTCCATTTTCAGGTTCAAGCCATGTACTTTGGCTGCCAATATATTGATATTGTTAAAGACATTTAATGTGATAGGCAGAAATAAAAGTATTCCCAGGGGGAAAAAAAGAGCTAGCAATATCAAGCTATATATGCCATTCTTGAAACTTGATCAAAATAGAAATACTGACCTTAGGCCATGGGTAATTTTATCAGCAGTCTCTGCTGCATCAACACAGCAGCATTCTTTAAATTCATACGCTCACTAAGCAAGAGGATAGTGGGCTTGATTATTGCTGGTATAACAGCGTTAATTACATTAATTGCTAGCACCACTGCTTTTGTAATTGCTTTGACACAAGAAGTTAAAACAGCTACTTTTATTAATCATTTAGCAAAAACTGTAATGTGTTGAATATACAAGAGGATTTAGATAGGCATTTGGAACAATGGATTGATGCTCTTTATCCTATTCAAATTATTGGAAGGAGGTTCAGAGTTTAAGAGTATGATATTGGGAAAATGAAGCATTTTAAAAATATATTACACAATTATTCTTCTAAGCATAACCTCCACATCCACACACACACATATATGTGCACATTCAGAAATAACAGACGTGTACACACACACACACACACACACACACACACAGAGGATATCTCAGGATGCTGTTACTCTGCCATTAAAAGTTTGTAATCATGAATTTTTAGAATACTTGGTTATGCACATTATGGAATACATTTCTGTTTTCGGATAACTAACTTGTAGCCAATCATTTTATTTCCTAATATTCTTTTGGAATTAAGAGAATTATAAGTGATTAACAATATACATGCTTTGCATTTGTTTAGCATTTTAAATTTCTCCTTGCTTTTGACAATAGGAACCAAAATTTCTTCAGTGTGCCTTTGTCAGCTAAGAATGACTAGCAGTGATTACCTTAAAAGTATTTATGAACTATTCTACATGCATTTAGACAAATAGAATTTGTAGTCTAGGGCCTTGATGCTAAGCTCTTACATACCTCACTGGAAGTATGGAGCAGAAAAGCAGGCATTCCTGTGCTTTCTCTATCATTTTAGAGGTGCGTGACCTGTGCCTGACTGCCTTTGCTTACGTGACACCACTTAGCCAGAGTCCCCATTGCTGTCTTTGCTCACTTCTCTTCAGATAGGAATATTCCAGTAAGTTTAATCTCATAATTATATAGTAATTCATATAGAGATGGTGCTTTTCACTGTGGGGTATATCATTAGATCTCTTAGTGTAGAAGAAGATAGAAATCTAAATAGGACCAAGATAGACTTTGTCTAATTCCTATTAGTTGTGGGTTTTCACTGGCTGCTGGCATTTGTCAGTGAACATCTCTGTTTGAATTTCTGAGAACAATCTGAAATAATTCATTGTGCTTATGAGATTTCTAAGTGCCCTTTTTGTCCTCAGTTACCCTAAAATAACATGGAAAATGGATACACAAAAAGTATTTTTTGTGTCATGTTCAAAGCCTTATTAACACTTTGCCTGAAATAGGTTATTTGCCTCATCCATTTGCCAAAGCAGCCAACTCCAAGTTAAGAAAACTTTGATATAGGCTGACAATATTCTTGTATTTTATTTTAGATTGTAAGCTTAATGGCAAGAAAGTATATCAATAATTAAGCTTTTTATGTAGCAACCATTACTGTATATTTTTGGTGCTTAATAAATATTCATAATTGTTTTAAAAAAAGAGTAAGGAGCCATCTCGAGTGTCATGCCAAATACCATTGGATTCATGTCCTAAAATTTACAGTGGTAGTCATTAAAATTAGGGAAAAGTCTAAAGACACTTGCAGTGTATTTGGCATAATTCTACCAACCTATACTGTTAATGCTTTAATAAATTCTGATGTATTAGTTTTGGAGGGAATGTAAACTTCCAAAGCATGGCAGTAGGCTTACTTTTATCTCATGGCTAGTTTGAAGTCTTCTTTGTTTTTAATTCTCCATGTAAAACAAAAGAAAATAAAACCCATCTTTGCTTCACATAATAGGAGGTACAGCAAAGAGAAAAATTAAACGGCTCAACATGTGAAGAGTCAAATGTGCAAAGTTACTCCCATGTCTCACTCCCACACTCATCAATCTGCTTAAGAAACACTTACTCTCCCCTGATTCTACACAAAGCACCCCATCTCCATTGTTCATTCTCATCTTGTAGTAACATCTGAAGTTACTTCCTTTTTTCTTTGTTCTTCATTTCTTTTTCTTAGATAAAACTGTATATTGTTAGCCAAATTTTGATAAACCTTCATAAAGCAGTATATGCTGTTCACAAGTTCAGTAGAAAAAGAAGACGTCAGAGGGAGGTTGGCAATGACCTTTTGATGAAGATATTCCAGTGAGACTTTTCACAGAGTAATAAAACATGGTGTCATATATTTCAGGCAGACAAATTGTGCTAGCTACTTTTATGTCAACTTGACACTATCTGGAGTTATCTGAAAGGAAGGAATCTCAATTGAGAAAATGTCTCCATAAAGATCAAGCTGTGGGTTATTTTCTTAATTAGTGATTGATGGAGAAGGGCCCAGCCCACTGTGAATACAGTCCCTGGGCTGGTGGTCCTGAGTTCTATAGGAAGCAGGCTGAGTAAGCCATGAGGAGTAATCCAGTAAGTAGAGCTACTCCTTGACCTCTGCATCAGCTCCTGCCTCTAGATTCCAGTCCTGCCCAAGTTCCTGTCCTGCTTCCTTCAGTGATGGGTTACAATGTGGAAGTATTAGCCAAATAAACCCTTTCTTCCCTAACTTGCTTTTGGTCATGGTATTTCATCATAGCAATAGTAACTCTAACTAAGACCCTAGAAAAGGCACATAAACCTAAAACCAATCATAGTGGAGCAGAGTAAGCATGAGAGAGACAGAGCAATTATGACTATGTGTGTGGAGAGTATTCTGTGGGCAGAATGTTCATGTTGTTTATCTGTCCTATAGCTCTTTCCCTTCAATTCAAAGCAGGACTGTGTTTTCTTTTATTTCTGTGATCTTATATCAACTTCGTACTTTTTGTGATCTTGGATGAACTGTCATTTATGACAATCTTCCATGGGTAAACACTAACTCGACCTTCCAATTCTAAGGGTATACTCCTTTTCTATAGTTATTTGTTAAAGGCTCACACCATGAACAAAGACTATCAGAGCCTTTCCTAAGAGTTGGCAAGTGAGTGCCGAGCAGTGGTGGCGCACGCCTTTAATCCCAGCACTTGGGAGGCAGAGGCAGGCAGATTTCTGAGTTCGAGGCCAGCCTGATCTACAAAACAACAAACAAACAAACAAACAAAAAAGAGTTGGCAAGTGAAACTGAGATAAAGATCTTTATTCTTTGAATTCATAACCTACATAGATTATTCAGTTATATGTAGTTACCTCCTAAAGCTGCCTAAAAGTTAATTTCCTGATGTAGCTAACAGAGGAAAAGGAAAATGTGATCTGAAGATAGAGTGAGAAAGAACAAGAGAGGAGGGTATCACTCAAACCCTCTGCCAGAAAACTGAGATTTTTTTTTTCGATCAGTCCCTAGACACTCAAGTTGTATACATGGGACTTACTCAAGCCATACAAAACGGAATTTCCAATACTGTGACTAAAGAAAATCACGTGAGTTAAAATGTATTTTATACTTCGGACTTTGTTTTCTGCATAATGACAGAGTCTTCAATGAGTCTGAAGCAACGAAACAGTGTGCTTTCTAGAGCATATGGAATCAACGTAAAGAGTGGCTAGGTGTTGGGAGAAATGGGTTCTTAGTTATGAAGCTAATATAAAAATCTAGATAGGAGAGCACAAAGGCCTAGATAAACCAGTGGCGAATGAGCGTTCATAGAAAGATTAAAGAAGCCATTGGGTACAGGACATAGAGAAAAGAAAGTGTTTGGGCTAATTTTTTTAATTTCTTAACTTTATTTTCAGTTTGAATGGGCTTTTTGTTGTTGCTGTTTTGTTCTTTGTTTTCTGTTTAGCTTTTGTGTGGGGAAGTAAATTTATTTGTGTAACTTTTAATACTCAGATTTCTGAGTCCTATTTATACATAGATGTCCACATAACAGTTGTTTTTTGTAGAGGTATCTGTTGGCAGCAGGCTTCACAACTCCACATTTTTGATTGTTTGTAACTTTCTGTAATGGTCTCTGCCTGTTTCAGGAGACATTTTCTTACTGAGGGGTTGGGGGCTATACTTATTTGTGGGTATAAGGACATTCTGTAATCAACATTTAACTATACTTTGAGTGTGAATGCAAGAAGATATAATCACTGCACCTTGTTCACATATAAACAACACCATCTGTTCAGCACCCCTTATATGGCAAGGACTGATAAATAGCTTATTCCTAAAAGTAGACATCGTGCCACCCTATAAACTTATCAAAGTAAATTAGGACTGTAAGAACATATGAGTACATTCAAATTGGAAAACTAGGTCCAAGAACTTGTCTAACACACCAGACAAGGAAAGTCTGCAACTCCCTCACATAAAGCCTACAAAGAGGAAAGCATCTACTGCTGTGATACTTATAGCCCCACCCTTCTATCACCTGACACTGATAGGCAGAAAAGTTCCAACTGTCCCAAGGGCTACAGTGTACTTCAATCCCCACTACTGATAACAGCCTATTGCCATCTATATGTCTGCATATTCATTCATCTGGACATTCTACCTATCAATCCATCCACCCATTCATTAATTGGGACCCCATCTTTCCATTTGCTTCTATCAACTTCATGGCCTCAGAACTTGAAGCTTCAGCTCAACTTGATCTTGTAGCCTGGCTCATCTCTGACCCTATATTCTAACTTTATAATAGTAACTCTAGCTGAGCTTCAATAAGACAAAAACTAGTGTGCTTGTAATTGTTAATGATGGTCAACTTGAGAAGATCTAGAGTCACCTAAATGATAAATCTTCTTTTGTGATTGGGTTACCTCACTCAGGATGATATTTTCTAGTTCCATCCATTTACCTAAGAATTTCTCGAATTCATTATTTTTAATAGCTGAGTAATATTCCATTGTGTAAATGTACCACATTTTTTGTATCCATTCGTCTGTTGAAGGGCATCTGGGTTCTTTCCATCTTCTGGCTATTATAAATAAGGCTGCTATGAACATAGTGGAGCATATGTCTTTGTTATATGTTGGGGCATTTTCTGGGTATATCCCCAGGAGTGGTATAGCTAGGTCTTCAGGTAGTGCTATGTCCAATTTTCTGAGGAACCACCAGACTGACTTCCAGAGTGGTTGTACCAGCTTGCAACCCCACCAACAATGAAGGAGTGTTCCTCTTTCTTCACATCCTTGCCAGCATCTACTATCACCTGAATTTTTGATCTTAGCTATTCTGACTGGTGTGAAGTGGTATCTCAGTGTTGTTTTGATTTTCATTTCCCTGATGACTAAGGATGTTGAGCGTTTCTTAAGGTGCTTCTCGGCCATTCGTGTTTCCTCAGTTGAGAATTCTTTGTTTAGCTCTGTACCCCATTTTTAATGGGGTTATTTTGTTGTTTGGCATCTAATTTCTTGAGTTCTTTGTATATATTCTATATTAGCCCTCTATCAGATCTAGGATTGGTAATGAGCTTTTCCCAATCTGTTGGTTGCTGTTTTGTCTTGTTGACAGTGTCCTTTGCCTTACAGAAGCTTTGCAATTTGATGAGGTCCCATTTGTCAATGCTTGATCTTAGAGCATAAGCCATTGGTGTTCTGTTCAGGAACTTTTCCCCTGTGCCTAGGTATTCGAGGGTCTTCCCCAACTTCTCTTCTATTAGTTTCAGTGTATCTGGCTTTATGTGAAGGTCCTTTATCCACTTGGAGTTGAGCTTTGTACAAGGGGATAAGAATGGATTAATTTGCATTCTTCTACATGCTGACCTCCAGTTGAGCCAGCACCACTTGTTGAAAAGGCAGAACTTTTTCCACTGGATGGTTTTAGCTCTCTTGTCAAAGATCAAGTGACCATAGGTGTGCGGGTTCATTTCTGGATTTTCAATTCTATTCCATTGATCTTCCTGCCTGTCTCTGTACCAATACCATGCAGTTTTTATCACTACTGCTCTGTAGTACAGTTTGAGGTCAGGGATGGTGATTCCCCCAGAAATTCTTTTATTGTTGAGAATAGTTCTCCCTATCCTAGGTTTTTTGTTATTCCAAATGAATTTGTAAATTGCTCTTTCTATCTCTATGAAGAATTGATTTGGAATTTTGATAGGGATTGTGTTGAATCTATAGATTGCTTTTGGCAGGATGGCCATTTTTACTAAGTTAATCCTGCCAATCCAGGAGCATGGGACATGTTTCCATCTTCTAAGATCTTCTTTGATTTCTTTCTTCAGAGACTTGAAGTTCTTGTCATACAGATCTTTCACTTGCTTAGTTAGATTCACTCCAAGATATTTTATTTTATTTGTGGCTATTGTGAAGGGTGTCATTTCCCTAATTTCTTTCTCAGCCTGTTTATCCTTTGAGTAGAGGAAGGCTACTGATTTGTTTGAGTTGATTTTATATCCAGCCACTTTGCTAAAGTTGTTTATCAGGTTTAGGAGTTCTCTGGTGGAAGTTTTAGGGTCACTTAAGTATACTATCATATCATCTGCAAATAATTGAATTTTGACTTCTTTCTTTCCTATTTGTATCCCTTTGACTTCCTTTTGCTGTCTAATTGCTCTGGCTAGGACTTCCAGTACTATATTAAATAGGTAAGGTGAGAGTGGGCAGCTTTGTCTAGTCCCAGATCTTAGTGGGATTGCTTCAAGATTCTCTCCATTTGGTTTGATGTTGGCTACTGGCTTGCTGTATATTGCTTTTACTTCAAACAAGGTAAAGAGTAGGGTGAGGTTGTGACAGTTAACATTGATTGTCAAACCGATAGACTCTAGAATCACCTAGGAAACAACCTCTGAATGTATCGCCAAAACAACTTCTAGTCTAAGCTGAGAGAAGTAGGAAGATATACTCTAACTGTGGATAGCCCATCCTTGGGATTTAGTACAGCACCACAAAACAACAATGTTGGCTTCACTGTTTCCTGAGTGTGAACACATGACATGCTCCAGCATAAAGGCCCCTACTGCAGACAGTTTAACTACAGCTGGAAGCTGCATAACTCCAGCTCTCTCCTTCTCTGAACTCTTTCAAGAAGGGAATATGGGAGAAGGTGGTAAGTGGCTTTGCTGCCCTCTGAAACCAATGACAAGCTTCTTGGTATGAGCTCCTAAAAATCCCTCCACCATAGTTAAGAAACCAGCAGAGCACATGGGAAGAGGAGATCCTCATCAACCTGTCACAAGACATTATTAATTAATCTTCTCAAGCATATACTATACAGGGTCTCAGATACAGGATCTAGCTTCTAGAAGCCCAGCAACTATATGTTTATTTCATTTATTTGAGAAGGCTTTGTAGCCTAAAGCCGACCTTGACATGCCCTTTACCCATTCCATGCCTCTCCAGGATACTACCAATATTATTTATCTTGTAGATCCATTGTGAAGATTAATCTATCATGTGCTAAAGTCAGCACCTATCAATATAAATCTTCAATTAATTGCTATTATTTTTATTGTTATAAGGGACTCTTTTTTTGGAAATGTTGTCAGAGTCTAGGATTGTATTTTGTCCAACTGAATGAAACTGCTTGCAGATGCTGTAACAGAAAGCCCCACACAGTGTCACGAGATCTTGGTAAATCCTAAGCCTGACAGTACTCTGGCTCGTACAACTTCTAGTGTTGCTACTTTTGAACTCCACCAGGATTACTTAGGAAATAAGAAGGAATTTGTAGATCATCCTTCCGACTTTTGCTACAGGTGGCTTTTTGTATTGATTAGAAAACAGGAGTGTTAATCCATATGGTCTCACACTCTCATCTCTGATACTGCTCCCAGCATAAACCAAAGTGGTTTATTATTTTCCAGATGTGAGTTCCAGCTTGTCTGATGATTTGTGTATTTTGGAACTTTGAGAATCTCATGATCAAAAATTGCAGCATAATGTACCAAGGACACCCAGAGCTTCTTTTCTCAGATGGGCCTAGGAAATTACAATAACATCACAAGTGCATTGTAGACAGTGAAAGATAGAAAACACACACCATTCCCTGGCAAGATGTGCCAGTATTCATATGAACAAAGCATACTTAACTCATAAATTCTAGTATTGTAGCTACAAGATCTAGCTAATGAAGGCAAAGGATGAAATTGGGCCATGTAAGGTCAAGGCTGAGTGAGAAAGGAGTGACAGCATGTTTTGCTGGCCAACCTTTCTCTAACTAAACCCTGGGAAATCACCTTGATCTTCTGTCTGACTTTCAGAGTAGGTCTATTCCTCTTGAATATCATGGAATAGAGCTTTACCAAAATATCTCTAAGTAATCTGGGATGTATACACATAGTAAGCAGGTAACCCCTTGAACATTCCACCCCTACCTACCCAAATCATAGTTATCTTTGTATCTTCAATAAGTCCTGAGACACCACCCCATTCTAGTTTTCTAATTATATAGGTCCCTCCAGAGTCAATCAAGAAAGCATCTATTTGGACCAACAATATGTACATTATGACTATTCTATGACCAGAAAAGAATTCTGTGGCTTAGACTCCTTTTGTGAATTCCAGAAAATGAAATGAAGCTATCTAAAACAGTTAAAGAAAATGTCATATCTAAGTAGTAATGTAAGCATCTAATGAGAATCCAGAGATAAAGGAGTCAGAGGTGGACAATAATCGTCCAATAAAAAGAACATGGGGAAGAGGATTCATGTGAGTCTTGGCAGTTTCCAGATTTAGAGAAGAGGTGGTAAGGAGAGGCACTGAAAAGAGTAGACATAAAACAGAAAGCAAAGAACTCAAGAACATTTTCTTATGGAAAAAAAAAAAGCTTTAGGAATTCAAGTTACATTTTGTTCTAGCTCTAGCCACCCTTCATTATTCATTGCCATGCATCTGAGAATCCCAAGGATCTTCCTTGTTATTAGTTGAGGGTTCTTTTTGGGGAGCTTCATGAAACCAGAAGGGAAGCAGTAAGAGCCAGTTGCTATGTTTTTCTTCTTAGTTTTAGCATTATAGAGAGAGCCCTGACAAAGAATGCTTTCACCATCCTGTACTCCTCTCTCACTCCAACCCCAAACCACCATCATCAGGAAAAGATGTTCACAGCTAGAAGAGCAGGAGCCTGCCAAGCATGTGGCTGATGGGAAAGGTACCGCTAGATGCCTGTGCAGGCCCTGAGTTGCTCTGGCATCAGGGCTCACAAGGAGGCTGCTTTCTAGTGAAGATTTCACTGTTTCAAGATAGCAAAACCAGCATTCAGTCCTTCCAGCAGTAATCTTAGCTCTCTTTCAATATACCCTCAGTGAAAGAGGCAGAGAGAATTGTCTTTCTCAGTAAGGTATCTTTCCAGGAAAATACACACTGACCCATTAAAATTCTGATCTGCTTCAGTGCCCTGGCATAATCTGGAAGGAATATATATATATTTATCTGACTAGATTGAAAGATTTTTTAGACAAGACATCATGTTACTGTGATGAGTGTTTTATTTCAAAAAATAGACAAACATGTGTTTCTCTTTCTACAATGTCAGAATGTATTAAGTAACAGTGAGTTTACAAGGGATAGTGGTTTCAATGGCAACCACTTGCCAGATACTTCTGCTTTCCTTGGTAAAGCTGGCTGAGTAGAGCATGCATTCTTCTATTCCAGTCTTAATTACCAACATTAATTCTCAGATCACACACTTCACATCATCCAGTGAAGACATCCATCTAAGAATATATATGTGGTTTATAGAGTGGTTGTAAAAGGAAAAGACTATACAGCAGAGTTCACAAGGATTCAGAAGTGAGTCCATGGACATGGAAATACAGTCTTTATTGATGATAACAGCTAATGATGATAAGAGGGCTACAGAGAAGCAGAATAGCAGTGGTTGTGAGTGTCACAGATCTGAGAGTGAAACCTCGGAGTTGAGTCCAGCTGCTGAGGCAAAAGATAAAGGGACGAGTATATGGAAAGACAGCAGTTTATTAGGCTACATAAACTGTCTAGATTAAGTAGGTATTTCTCAAAGTAGCTTTTAGCTCCTTTGGTCACAGAATGCAAGTTTACTGAAGAGTTAAAGACATTTCTTTTAAAAGTAGAAGATGGTGATACCTGAAGTAAATGGTTCAGGAGAGAAGTTCTTTCTTCCCCACATCATTCTTCATGATGTGCTTGTCCTAGAGAGATTTAAGGGTAATGACTAGAGGCTCTTCTCTTCTATGGCCTCTGCCAGGAGCCATCATAGAAGTGAAAAACCAACAGGTAATCTTCCTGAGATGGGTCTGCCTTGGACTAAAATCTACAATGGATTTGCTCCAGCAGGCAAGGCCCAGAAAAATTTCATTTTAGGAAAGATTCCTGCTATTAATATGTTTTTCTTCTTATTGTTAAGCATATAACTATCACTAGGTATTAGCCCTCCCTTTTGAGCAGATGTCTGCAGAACAATTAAGATGTGCTGTCTTATAGTGATGGTATATAGACAAATAGATGATCTCTTAAGTCTTAATGATGATCCTATAAGAATTTCTAAAATTATAGTAATTATTAAGCTCTTTTATAATGAGACTGCTATTAAATTCTTTCTGATAGGTAAAACTGCAGTGGGAACTCTACCATTCTTCATTCTTCATGTGTCATGGGTTAATTGCTTCTGAGATAGCAAACAGGCTTTTACTACTAAGAGCACATTCCAAGGTTGTAAAAGCCATTAACCAGGTTATAAAATGGGAACTAAGGATTTACTATAGGTGCTAGGACAGAAGATAAAATATTGGCTGGGTTTATCTGTACAAAGTTTCACTAACTATTTAGTCATAAGAATTATAGTTTTTAATTTTCCATAAACCTGTAGCACTGTGACAAATGATGGATGTTTAGTCAGATAATTACTCCTAATGGATATTCATGTAAACATTCTCTGTTGTAAACTTCTTATTCAATTTATGACTTGAATTTATGTGTAAACTTGTGATAAACTTTTTACCATGTGATCATGTATTCTGAAAGATGTATAAGTGCTAAGGACTAAGAGGGAACTCCTTATCCCTCTTTTTTTTAGCCCAGATCTCCTTAACTGCTTATTGCCCCTTTTTCTTACAACACTTATTCCCCTTTTCCTTAGACGCCCTTTCCCCGTTTTTCTTTTAGAGTTTAAGTAGGAAATGTTTTAGAACTTAGAAACAAAGGATAAAATCACTTTTCAAAATTTTCCTTTTTTTCTGCAACTTCAACTAGCAGGCTGGGAGTTAGAGCCATGCGGTTCCTGTGGAGATAAAACAAAGGCTATATTTTTTTAAACCCCTGCTGTTTTATGATGAGGTGCTAAGCAGTTTTTTGCCTCAGAGGAACTCACAGAAGGCAGGTCAGCTACTGGGGCAAAGTGATTTAGACTTAAGACAAGTAAATGTTTTATTATTATACAGCAACCCTAAATATCTAAGACTAAGTCTTATTTACCCCACCAATGCTCTCCCCCCAACACTGCATCAAGAAGAA
Organism: Arvicanthis niloticus; assembly: GCF_011762505.2. Lineage (NCBI taxonomy): Eukaryota > Metazoa > Chordata > Mammalia > Rodentia > Muridae > Arvicanthis > Arvicanthis niloticus. Next base: position 48,347,399 of record NC_047667.1, on the reverse strand, counting down.
CAAAGAACAAGAAAGAAGAACAGCTAGGGCTGGCCTCCAGCATAGATCTATGCTTATGAAGAGTGGCACAGGACATAGATGGAGCTAGAAGGCACAAAAGACAGGTTAGCTCTTCTTCACCCACTCCAGAGCTGATAAAGGTGCACAGTTTTGCCACATTCAAGGAGACCTTATTTATTCTAAAATTTATTCCATTCCCCATTGATTATAGAATAAAATAACTAGCTAAGAATTCAGCACATCTCCCTGCTTCTACACACGTAATAGATAAATCCACAGAATTTTCATGGGAAACAAAGGGGCAATGATGTTCTCAAACCATCTGGGGAACTGGAGGATTATAATGAGACTGTGCTACCACAAAAACTGTCAAGTGTGATCCTACACACTGTCTTTAAAGAAAATCCCCATGGAAAATAGCCAGAGTAAAGCTGGCAAGTAAACGACTTTCTCTAGGGTACTACCAAGTAACAGAGAGGAGCCCCAGATGTTTACATGTGTCCCCAACAAGGCTATAATTCTACTTTTTTTGTTTACATAGGCCTCAGTATTTTTCTATAATCAATTCAAGAGCTAACTATAATCTTATCCAATGTTGTACCAGTGTTTAGAATGACATAGGGCCCAGCAATATCACACTTTGTTAATTGGCCATTATGCCTAGGAAGAAACAGAGGGTGCTGGAATCAAGGGGAAAGAAATTCATAATACCAATGACTATAACATCTCAGTTGGCTTTCAGAACACAGCAGAATCCCAAGCTTCCCGATACTAGATACTCTACCAACCAGTACACACTACTACTTACATATGCTGCACTCTATCATGTCACTTCTACTTCCCTTTTGGAAGTGCCAACCCTTACTCACTGTTCCTCTCCCTAAGCATTTGTAAACAGAAATGCCAACTTTTCATTTTAGCATAATTCAGGCATATTCTATATCTTGACTGAAAAGCTCATCAGTATCAGAAACTGTGTTGATAGACCATATGTTTGAGGACAAGCACATAGTCCTTGTGTTGAGGTTGGTCAAACCACTGGCAAATAATGGTTGAAAGGTTTAGGTGAGATAGCCTATCATACAGTTCTGTTGCTCATTACTTTGCTAAGTGAGATCTTTCCAGACATAATTTCTTCTAGAGCCTCTAAAGGAAGAGAAAGAACATATTTTGCCATCAATTTCCCCAAAACACAATAAAAAGTATCAAAATACACATGCAATGATGACCCTAATAAATCAGCTGATTATGTTTGTCCTCCTGGGACTATTGTCATGGGAAGAAAGTGTCGCTGATATCCAAAAGGACAAGTAATATGCAAGACAAAATAGAAAACAGGTGTTTCCCAAAAGTTCTAGTGTTAAGCCCATGGGGAAAACTTGAGCTTCATATGGTATTGGAATCCTATTTCCTGATTATTTTTAACACATCAAGAGCAGCATTTCACAGGCTAGCTACTTCCTAGTTCTACCTTCCCATTATAAACTACTCTGGAATAATGCCCCGGTTCTCACACTTATTGTGTCAATGAAACAAATTATTTAAATTACTTGAAAGTGTTGGGAGCCGACTTTAGTAGAAAGCGGCTAGATCAACTTTGCAGCCATCTGGAACCATATACCCTGAGGAAAGATTTGGTTTTCAATAGCCTACAACAGCTGAAGCACACTCTGATATCCCACATATTTTGTGTTGCTGTTTACTGGCCCCAGCTGCAAGGTGCACGTGGTAGTCACGCTTGCAAGGCATGTGGTTCACGTGCTGTCCACGTGCTATCTACGCTATACATGCTTATAAGGCGCACGTGCTATCCACGCCTGCAAGGCATTGTGGTGCACGTGCTGTCCACGCTATAGACGCCTGTAAGGCTTACGTCATATCAACACCTGCAAGGCACGTGGTATCCACGCGCCTACAAGGCACGTGGCAAAAGCCTATAAATAGCTCAGAATTCCCTTCAATAAACGAGACTTGATCAGAATCTCTGTCTTGTCTCCATTCTTTGCGTCTCTTCCCCTTTATCCCCACTCTCTCTCTTGCTAGACCCTGACCCTCGGACCAGAACGGGCAGTACGGGCCGCAACAGTTTGGCGTCCAACATCGGGCTCCAGTAAGCGCAACATGAAAGTATACACAAACCTTCTCTTTTTGTAATGTCACTCAAAACACATTTAACACTATAAAACAACCATGTTTTCTATATCTATGGAATGTGCTTTAAGGGACTCAGTCACTCTTATTTGACAGCAGAAAGTTTGTAAACGATGAACATTCTGTCTTCTTTATAGGGAAAATGCTTATGATTTACTTGTGTGGGGGCATCTAAAATTTACTTCCTAAGCAATTTTCAAGGATACAGTAAATGGTAACTATATTGTCTTGTGTGTCTCTTGAACTTATTCCTGCTAACGGAGTAAATTTCCTTTCTTGCCTTCTTTTATTCCCTAAAGACATCATCTGCTCACTACTTCAAGAAGCTCAGTTTCTGAAGATGTCACAGGTAGAGGCCATGCAGCATCTCTCTATATCCAGCTTTTTTTGAATGTAGTATCTGCCAGGCTCCATCTACATTGTTGGAAACACAGTATTTCCTTCTTTCAGGCAGAATAACATTTCATTGCAGATGTGTGTCATGTTCTTCATCCATTGCTTGAAGAGTACTTAGGTTAATTCCATGTGTTAGCTACCATGCAGACTGCTGCAGTAGGTGTGGACTGACTTTATTTCTTTGGGTTATAAACTTTTTGGTGAGATTCCTAGATCATATGTTAGTTTTGTCTTTCATTTTGGGGGGAACTTCCATGGTGAGTGGGTGAATGTAAAATTTTACATTTCTACAAATGTGTGCCAAAAGTTAAGTTACTTGCTTCAATACCAGCACTTAAAATGTTCGTCTGTGTAATGACATCCGTCCTACCAGATGACAAAATGTGTGTGCTGTCATCTGATTCCCAAGAAGGCACTGTTTCCTGTTGGTTGCTCCCTCTATTGTCAGAAACTGTGAGTTTGAGAGGATTTCATTTTGGCTATGTTTGCTTTTGGCACTTTTGCTGAGTTAGCAAAATAAAGCTTTTTCCTCAAATAATTTCATGGAATTTTCTTCCCATGTTTTCCTGTAGTAACTTTACAGGCTTTTTTAATTAAAATTTTAACTATATTTTGAATTTGTATTTTAATGAGGTACAAAAATAAGGTTCTACTTCTGAGTTTCTACATGGGTTCATTCAGATATCTTAACATCACCTTTTCAAGCAACCTATCTTTCTCCATGCCATGTACCTATTTTCTTTGCAGGAAACCGTGTAATTGTAGATATAAATTTGATCTAGGCTCTCTTGTTCCACTGATCTATGTGTTTATAAGCTTGCCAGTTCCATGCTATTTGGATTACTAAAGCTTGGAGATGTAATTTGAAGTTAGGTTATATGATGCCTCAGGCTTTCTTCTTTTTGCAAAGATCTTTTGAATATTCTTAGTATTTGTGGTCCTGTATGAATTTTAGGATTACATTTCTATTTCTATTGAAAACACTAGTGTGAATTTAGTGGGGTTTGTATTGAACCTGTAGATTGCTTTGGATAATAAGAACAAGTTAGCATTGTTTATTCTTCCAGCCTGTGAACATGGACCATCTTCCTGTTTACTATCTCCTTCCATTTCTTTCATAACTATTGTTTTTAGTACATAGATCTTTCACTTTCTTGATTAAATTTATCCCTAAGTATTTTATTTTTATTACAAAATGAAGTTTTTTCATGACTTCTTTTTAGACAGTTGAATTACAGAAAAAAAAATGTTAATTTTAAACATTGGCTCCATATCTGGTAATTTTACTGAATTCAGGAAGTTTCTAAGATTTTTTATATGATCATGGTCATTTGGCAACAGGCTATTCCAGTTCCTCCTTTACTGTCTACCTCTGCTTTCTCTGTTGACAAGGATTTCCAACACTGTTCAACAGGAATACAAGAAAGGGCATCCTGCTTTTTTCTTGTTCCTGATCGTCAAGGAAAAGCTCTTTGAATCTTTCACCACTGGGTATGAAGCTGCTGTGACTGTGTCACACAAGGCCTTTATTGTATTGAAACATATTCCTTCCCACCTTAATTTTCTGGGACATATAAATGTAATATGACGAGATGTTTAATTTTTGTTAAATGCTCCTTTTTGCATTTACTTAGATTTGTGATTGCCACCAAATTTTTCATGCCACTGTAGGTTGAAGATCAATCCACCTGAAAATGCTGAATGATTCTTTTAATACAATGTTGAATTCAGTTTGGTAGCATTTTGTTAAGGTTTTTTTTTCATCTATATTTATTGGCAATACAATTATGTAATGTTATTTTCTTTTATAGAGTCATTTTCTGGATTTAGTGTCAGATAGTGCAGACCTCATAAAATCAGTTCATGAATATTTCCACCTCATAAAATTGGTTTATGAGTATGTCCACCTCATAAAATCAGCTTATGAGTATTTCTTCTCTATAGATTTCTTAGAAATTTGACAATAATTGGTATTACTTGCTGAAATGGTATAATTCACTCAATGAAGCAATCAAATTCAGTGTTTTTAAATGGAATTTTTATTATTGATTCAGTGTCTTTATACATGATTCATCTGATCACATTTTCTATTTCTTCATGTGTATTTGTAAAAATTTATAATTTTTTTAAGTTTTACAGTTTGACCTGTTAGTTTTCACAGTCTTTTGTAATCCTTTCTATTTCCATGGTAAAATCTATACCATATCTATATATCCATTTCCACTTCTGATTTTGAGTCTTCCCTCTATTTTTTAAATGTTTGTTTATTTTGTAATTTCAAAGGAATATCATTATTTACTGATATATTCAGAATTTTCTAGTTCTTTATTTCTGCTCTGGCTTTTATTACTTTCTTTTATTGAATATAAATTTGCTTTCTTTTTCAGACTTCTCGATTATAATTTTAAGTTGTTTACTTGAGATCTTCCTATCTAGTGTGAAATTATCATTGAAAACTGTTGGAGTCCAGGAATTGTCTCACAAACCACACAGACACCAATCTCAGTCAGACAGGGATAATTTATTAAGCACACACCCCAGGACTGGTCAACCAGGGCCACAGTCCAGATTTGGGAACTGAACCATGACCCAGACTTAAGATCCCACAGGGTTTTTAAGCCCCAAAAATTCACAATCATCTGTTCCAAGTTATATCACCTATCAAAAGTTACAGATAGGGGATTTCCTTAGTAACATGTCATTGTTGTATATTTATCCGGCTCCTACTGGCTGAGGTATTCAACTGTGGCAGGGGACTTTTCTTATCTAATATTCATGTCCTAACTTGTCCACCAGGTTGGTACTTGTCTAACATTCATGTCTTAACTTGCCAGCCAGAATGTCAGTTACCCATGTACTCTTTCTGCCAAGTAGAATGTCAATTTCCAAGGAGGTCTCAGAACTTTCCTAGACTACTACTCAAAATGGAAGTCTTATTCCAAATAGTTTCTGATATTGGTACAAGTGTCTCTCTTGTGTTGGGATCTATCCCAGGGGCAGCTGATATCATAAAAGCTTATGTGCATGGAAGGCACAGGAAGTCCTGCTGGGTGGTTGGTTCAGGTCCAAGCTTATTGTAGGTAACTATACAAAACAGTTCTCCTGACTTCTGTTGTGATTGGTTTCCAGAGGCATGGAACATAGCAGAATATGTAACCAACCTTGGTGTTAGAAAGTTTCCTGGTAACAGCAGAAACATAAGAAAGTTTCCTTATAATGTCAGTCTATGAAGTAACATTTAGCTAGGACTTAACAAAACCTTGCTTTATAGAAGTACTCTTTCTTCTTTTGATTTTTATGTCACGTTCACATCTAAAGAAACATTTTTAATGTCTCTTTTTAAATTATCCTTCAAAGACCAAGATAGGCCATCTGAGACACTATCAGCAACTCTAGTTTTCCAGTTTAATCAGCCATACTATCTCTTTATTGGTGAGTTGAGGCATTTACCTTTAAGATTATTATTGAGAGACATTCAGCAGTTTTTATAACTTCATTGTTGGTTTTTTGGCTGATTGGATTGTTAATTTCCATACTGGTATCAGGGCTCGCTTGTTTATTGTGTTAGGTATGATGGATTCCTTCCTAGCTCTTTGTCCACCCATCCCATTCATGAAATATATTCTGTCCTGTGTCCTTGCCATGAAAATTATCTTTTTTCTCATTCTTTTCCTAGATTTTAGGGTTGCTGATGAGAAGCATGGTAACATTTCAATGTCTTCCTTTGTATATGAGTTAGCATCTTTTTCCTAATAGGTTTTTTATTTTGTTCTCATACATATATTTGTACCTTGGATATCATATGTCATGCAAGGTTCGTGCTAGTCATGACCATTTAGAGTTTCTAAATGCCTTTAGTGTCTGTCCATTTCTTTCTCTGGATTTGGAGTATCTGGATTTCACATCACTAAATGGATCCTTTATACCTTTATTTTTTCATCTCAGTTCACCTTCTAGCCCATGGATTCTCTAGCCCTGGTTTTATTCTAGAGATTGAATGTATGGCCATGGTTCTTTCTTTCTTCCTTTCTTTCTTACTTTCTTTCTTCCTTCCTTCCTTCCTTCCTTCCTTCCTTCCTTCCTTTATTCATGTTCAACTATAGTATGTGTTGACTTTGTCCTCCATTGTTCATATTTTTTTCTTCTGTTCTATTGCTCTCTTGGTGGTACTTTCTATTGTGTACTCTATTTATTCATGGGTTTTCAATTCTAAGATTTTTTTTTTCAAAATTTTAATGTTCTTACAGAATTTTTTCAGGCTGCTAATTTTTTTTTAATCTGTACTCCTTATTTTTCTAATCCATTTGCTGATAGTTTTTCCCTTTCTGTTTCTGGTTTTCTTGACCAGGTTCTGAGTGGAATCCATCTACTAGTTTTCATAGTCTTTTAGGTTATCTATAATTTTTACCAGTAAAGTTTTAAAATCTTCAATCAGCATTTGACCAATGTCAATATTTTTTTTTATTCCATAGTTGAGGTCTTACAATCTTTTGGAGGACTCAAATTGCCTTGGTTTTCCATGTTGCTTGTTTTCTGTGTTGCAAGAAGCACATCTACTGAGATAGATTCACTAGTTTTATTTAGGAATTTTATTGGAAAGCCTACTTCTCGAGGCCTCAATCCCCACTACCTCTCAGAACAGAAAAAAAAAAAAAAACCCACCTCATCTAAAAGCTATGCTGCTCGAATAGCTTTTAGATGAGGTGTCTGTTCTCCTCCCTACCACAGGGCTGTGTCCCCTTGGTTTACTTCTTTTTCTCCACACTTTTCAGATACCTTTGTGGATTTCTCTCTCTCTCTCTCTCTCTCTCTCTCTCTCTCTCTCTCTCTCTCTCTCTCTGTGTGTGTGTGTGTGTCCGTGTGTGTGCATGTTCTTATGTGTATACACACACACACATATGCATATATATGTATATATGTGTGTGAGTATATGTAGAAGCCAGAGGACAACTTCATGTGACATTCTCAGGAATGTCATCCAGTTCCTTTGAAGCCATTCTCATTGGCTTTTAGCTTAGTAATTAGATTAAACCGAATGGCCAGCAAAGCCTCGGGAATCCTCCTGTATATCTCCCCATAACTGACGTCACAAGTGATTGCTACCACACAGGCTTTCTACATGGATTCTAGGGATCAAGCTTGGGTTCTCATGCTTGTGAGGCAAACCTTTGCCAACTGTGTTATTACCTCAGGCTCATTTTATGAATTTCTAAAGCTTTTTCTCTCCTCTCTTGGGAAGATATTATACCTTTTCTTATTCTGATATTATTTTTTTCACCAGGTCACACAGGAGCAACTTTTGATCATCTACTTTATCCTGAAGAAATGACAGTAGGCTATTTGCAATGTCAGAGGTAAGCTTGACTTTTTCAGTTTGATGATAGAAGTTAAGCATAGATTCCATGTGTGATTAAAAGATAGGAAAGAAAAAAACAAAAATAAGCAAACAAACAAAAAATAATAAGTGACTTGAATTTTTAATCTTTCTATAAAATACTTAATAACTTAAATGAGCATATTCTATGTGTATATTTTCTTCAGATACCAGATTTGATATAAAGGTTGTAACATAGGTGGTTCCTGGATGGGACTGGCTTTTTACTAAGAAGAATATGGTTCTACATGAGGGCTTTATCTAAACCTGTGTCATGCCTGTGTGCATACCCAATTAAACACTGGAAATGAAATTGTGTTGGTGGAAAGAAAAAAATGTCATAATAAAAGGCCTGAAAAGTGAGTTCAAAAGCCCAACACATTTACTGTGGGGTCAAATAATGTTTTCTAAGGTAGAAAACTCTAGCAGTGTTTGAATTGTGTAAGGGAAAGTATATGGTTATAACAGTGGAAATTTAAAATGATACAAAACCACAAAAGACAGAATAAATCAGATGTATGGAATAAGTTGGCAAAAATGCTCAGGTGAGCAGGAAGCCTCTAAAGAATGTCTACATCTCTATTTCCAAAGCCTAAGCACCAAGGACCACCTACCAGCATCCCCTTTCTGGCCATTTGATCTTTGGAAACATTCTTTAAATGCTTTGTCTTTTTATTACTTTGTCAGTTTCTAGCAAGGCAGTTCCAAAATTGGATCAGTATTAGGACTTCTAGTCCCTAAGTTTATCAATGAAGAATAATGTTTATGGCTATAACTATTTCCATTGTAGACACTTCTAAAAGCAAAAAAAAAAAAAAAAATCAACCAAGATATTGTACCCACATCAAACTTATGACCATCATAACCAAGTCATTATTGTATGCATGATGTAAAGTTAAGGTTTGCCATCCAAAACTGGAAATGTGGTTTAGATTTCCCATAGTTAGCCATTATTTCAGAAGATGGACTGCTGAGTCATGGATTTTTAAGATACACTAAGAAACTTACTGTCATCTACAAGTGCCCTCCACAATAATTTCAAACTCTAGACACTTATTCTCTAGTGCTCCAGTGTGTTGGCAGCTGAGGATTAGAGAGCGCATGGGAACCATAAGGGTCCCAGCAATACTTATTCTAGATTAAGCTAGAATAGGGACACAATAGGGGATAGAGTTGCTCTCTCCTGTCTTCTCTTCTTCTGCTGGGTGAGGGTAAAGTAAGGCACAAGGCACTGCCTCCTTGCTTTTATGTTTCCCAAATGCCAGACTATGCAAAATAAACTTCTGTTTCTAATAGCCCACAGTCTATGGAATTGTACTGCAGAACCACGAGAAGACTATTACAAAGACATTGGAAATAAATTCTAGTGAGTGTTTTATGCTCTCCATTCCTGTGAAAAGAGGAAGTTCTCCCATGCAACAAATAACTTCAGAGCATGAAAACTAATGAATCAGTCATTTTCATCACTGAAGCAAACAGAATAGAAAGTTCTGAAGTCATCATCTTCCACTAGAAGATAATCAATTTTCCATTTAAAAAGCAAGAACTCTCATAAGAACTGGCAAGGGAAATAACTCACTTTGTTCCTGTCCATTCAATCAACTAGAAATCTAACAACAAACATCTAGTACTTGGGTTTGGTGGTGTGGCTCTATGGGTAACGGAACATACTATGCAGGCTTAGGAACCTGAGTTCAGTCCCCAACTGCACAGTGCTATCCTCCAATGTAGGTGTCCTCTACATTGTGTGCCATGGCATGTGTGTTACCTTCCCTTCCCCCATTAAAGGAAAACCAGTAACTGACCATTTCTTAGGCCCAATTATGAAGCATAAGACATCTTAGGAGACTCTACCCTAAAGACTGTCAGGGATGGCCTGCTACAGAGTCTTCCAGTTCTGCAGTGCAAAGTACATAAGCAAAGAACAAAAAGTAATTATTGTATCTGCACACACTGCAACACTGGAGATTAACTTTAAACTCCTTCAGATGTCTGACTCCAAGTCCTCAGTATATACCTGTATTTGAGTAAAGACAAACAATATGAAACTAGCCTAAAGATAAATCCCTAAACTGGGGTTGAATAACATAATTGTGTGTGAATAAAATAAAAATGACCCCAAAAAACGGGTAGGGAGACAATGCTTTAGCTGATGAACTGGAATAGCTACTCACAACACTTAACATCATTCTAAGTACTGTGGAAGAGTGGTGCTTGGATGAGAAGCAAATGGCATCTCCCTGGATCTGTTACAAATGAAGCCTATTCTGAATGCTTTATTTTAGTTTCAGTGGAACAACTGGACTGTGAGCAGGGACAGGTGATTACAATCAATTTACATACCATTGTAGTCCACATATCTTAGACATACTCATGAATACTGACTATGGTTCCCATGGTTATCTTATGGTAGAAATACTATGTTCGGGAGAGAACAGTTGTACGTTACTTAGCTGACCTGAAAACTCATATCTTAGACATACTCATGGATACTGATTTTGATCCATGTAATCATCATCATAGGATATAAACACCAGACCAGAGAGTGGGGGAGAACAAGAAAGAAGAAGGAGGGGGAGGAAAAGAAGGAGGAGGAGGAGGAGGAGGAGGAGGAGGAGGAGGAGGAAGAGGAAGAAGAAGAGGAGGAGGAGGAGGAGGAGAAAGAGGAAGAGGAAGAAGAAGAGGAGGAGGGGGAGGAGGAGAGGGAGGAGGAGGAGGAGGAAGAGGAGGAGGAAGAGTATGGGGGAGGGGAAAAGGAAGGGGAGGAGAAGGAGGGAAAGGAGGACGAGGGGGAGGAGGAGGAGGAGGAGAGAAGAGGAGGAAAGAAGAGAAGAGAAGAGAAGAGAAGAGAAGAGAAGAGAAGAGAAGAGAAGAGAAGAGAAGAGAAGAGAAGAGTTGAGTTACTCAGCTAACCTGAAAACCCACATTCACACAAAAACATGTAGATGAACATTTATAACAGACTTAGTCATTACCTAACTGGAAGCAGCCAAGATAACTTTACTATAGACTGAATGTGGGCACATTCCTACAAGGCAAAACTGTTGCTAAGATCTAATGTTTGTGTTTTCCCAAATTCCATCTTAAAATCCTAACATAACCATGTGAGAACTCTGGAATCTTTGGGAAATATACTGATTAATTAACAATTAGTTGATTAGTTACTGTCAATTGACACAACCTGAGAAGGGAGCATTATTTAGGGATTTCTTATATCAGATTATCCTGCAAGCATGTCTATGGGGGATTGTCTTGATTGTTAACTAACCCAGCCCACTATTGGTAGCATCATTCCACTAACATGGGGTCTAAGATTGTGGATGTATGAAAGAGTGGAAGAGGCTGTTTGGAAGCAAGCAGGTAGCATGGGATGTGCCTCTCTGCACTTACCTACAGGAGAGATATGGCTAGCTGCTTGAGTTCCTGCCTTGACTTCCCCCAAATAAAAGACCATAGCCAAATAAGCTTTCCCCTCCCCTGAATTGCTTTTGGTCAGGGTGTTTTATTACAGCAACAGAAATGAAACTAGAATAGGTTACTCTATTATGAACATGAAAATTTGTGAATAGAATTAATGCTGTTAGAAAGAGGTCCAAGATTTCAACTACAAAGAACTATAGGCAATCAAGGAATGCTAAAAATAAGAGAAATAGTCTTTCCTATGGAAGAACCTTCAGATTGGTTTTACAAAACCAAGTGGTCAGCTCTAAATCCATATATGTACAAGTAACATATGGACTAAGCAGGTTGTATTTATATATCTAGGAAAACATATGCATATACATATGTATGTATATATGTATACATATACATATCAATAACTAAAGAAAATGCACCATGAAATTGGGAAAAAGAGCATGAGTTGAGAAGATAGATGGGCTTGGAGGGACAAAAGGAAAGGAGGAAGATTCTATAATTATATTTTAACTTCAAAACTATATGTTTCAAGAAAGAGGCCCAAACAAGTACCTTACTGCTTTTATCAGATGAGCCTACAGCAGAAATGACCATCTAGGAAACACATCTTCACAAGACATTGAGACAAGTAGTGTTTTGATTTAGACTTGCTCACTCTAAAAAACATGCTATAATATTTCTTTAAGAAATCAATGCCAAAACTGAGGAGCATTAACCAAGCATGGTTAGTAAATGACAAAGACGGATCACTGGCTCCTTGGCATCTCTTTTGTCACTTCTGCTATATCGCAAGTGTGATGCTCAATGGAGAGAAGGAGCTGAGGGAGTTTTATCACCAGTCACACGTTAGACAGTTATTATATGAGAAAAGATTATTCCGAAGAGATAATTAACCAGTGCTGAAAGAACTGGGATCATCAAAGGCTATAAGGTACAAATTAATAGGAATAAAAGAAGAAATTGTACTTCCTAATAGAGCTCTGATTTTCCTAGAAGCTCAAAAGAACAAGAATCTGTACAAAGGTTTTTCCTTTTCTCTCCTCTTTTGCATAAACTTCTCTATTTTCGCTGCGAAAGCAGAAGTGGAAAAATGAGAGAGAAGATACGTTAACAATGACCATGGAAAAAAGAACCACTAATAATCTCATTTGCCTAGTGCTTTGGGATTGTAGCACCAAAACCGTTCCTGGAACATAGCAATCACCATCACTCCACTTAAAGAAAAGAAAGAAAGAACAAGCTATAGTAATATTAGCTCAGTTAGGTCATTCTAAACTTGAAGTCAGCAAAAGCACTCAGTTCCTTTCTGAGGACTTTAGTACTGTAGTACTAACATAATATTAAGGTCCACCTTAGGCAGTACACAGTTTTTAAAAATAATTTACTTAATTTTATTTTATGTACATTGGTAATTTGACTACATGTATGTATGTGTGAGGTGTCAGATATCCTGGAACAGGAGTTAAAGACAATCGAGAGGAGCCATGTAGGTGCTGGGAATTGAACCCTAGTTCTGTGATAGAGCAGCCAGTGCTCTTATCCACTGAGCTATCTCTCTAGCCCCCACAAACACACATTTTAACATTAATTAAACGCATGTGCTTTAGCCTCAAATAAACCCTATTTGTAGGCAATTTCCTATCACTTTAAAGATGTTGCATCTCATGGGCTTTATTAGATTCCGCTAGATTAAGTTCTTTCATGTATTGGCTATAGATTTGAAGAGCTATAAGGTAATCACAGAAAGTAACTACTGAAAAGAGTCATTAATCACGATCGATCCCTGTATTTGTGGAAAGTCAATTGTATAAATGGCTTAGAGAGTTAGGTGGGATGCACTGAAGTACAACTGGGGAAGGCAGAGAGTGCTGAGAGTCTCTCCAGGGGATTTTCCTGGTGATGCACAGGCATCTCCCTACAGGGGAGATGCGAGCAGACAAATACCTTTACTGGTGGGCTCCAATCTAAGGTGTGAGAGGTGGGGCATAGGATGAAAGCAATTTTTAAATAGTAACACAAAGTTTCTGAAAGAGAGCTCCACCAGCTACAGTCCAAGATGAGTTCGGGTTACTAATGGGGAAAATCTGATTATTTGTGCTCTTTTTCTTTATTTATTTGAAGAAAAATAATTAAACAAAATAAATACCTGAGTCCTTATTGATAATAGAACCACATAGCATTTATGATAAGGTGAAAACATGAGTTATTCAGAAACTGGATTGCTTTCTTTACTTACTTGATTGAAGAAATTCTTTAAATTGTTCGAAAATGTCACACATTACATAATAAATTTTAGTTGTCTTTATCCCTCACCCCCTCTCTTTGTCCCTCTCTCCTCTTGCTAGAACATTTATTTTTTTTCTCTTTTTTTAATTGGATATTTTCTTTATTTACATTTCAATTGTTTTCCCATTTTCAGGTCTCTCCTTCAGAAACCCCCTATCCCATCAACTCTCCCCCTGCCTCTATGGGGTGGTCCCCCACCCACTCACCCACTCCTGTCTTTCCTCCCTGGTATTTCCCTACACTGGGGCATCAAACACCCTCAGGCCCAAGGGCCGCTCCTCCCACTGACATCCAACAAGGCCATCCTCTGCCACCTATGCAGCCTGAGCCATGGGTCCCTCCATGTGTACTTTTTGGTTGGTGGTCCATTCCCTGGGAGCTATGGGGAGGTCCGGCCAGTTGACACTGTTACTCCCCCCATGGGGCTGCAAACCCCCTCAACTCCTTCAGTTCCTTCTCCAACTCCTCCATCAGGGACCCGGTGCTCAGTCCAATGGTTGGCTGCAAGCAGGCACCTATGTATTTGTTAGGCTCTGGCAGAGCCTCTCAGGAGACAGCCATATCAGGCTCCTGTCAGCAAGCACTTCCGGCATCTACAATAGCATCCAGGTTTGGTGACTGTATATAGGATGGATCCCCAGGTGGGACAACCTCTGGACGGTCTTTCCTTCAGTTTCTGATCACACATTTTGTCTCCATATTTCCTACTGTGAGTATTTTGTTCCCCCTTCAAAGAAGCACTGAAGCACCCACACTTTGGTCTTCCTTCTTCTTGAGCTTCATATGGTCTGTGAATTGTATCTTGGGTATTCCAAACTTTTGGGCTAATATCCACTTATCAGTGAGTACGTACCATGTGTGTTCTTTTGTGATTGAGTTACCACACTCAGGATGATATTTTCAAGTTCCATTCATTTGCCTGCAAATTTCATGAAGTCACTGTTTTTAATAGCTGAATAGTATTCCATTGTGTAGATGTACCACATTTTCTGTATCCATTCCTCTGTTGAAGGACATCTGGGTTGTTTTCAGCTTCTGGCTATATAAAAATGGCTGCTGTGAACATGTGTCCTTATTACATGTTGGAGCATCTTCTGGGTATATGCCCAGGAGTGGTATAGCTAGGTCCTCAGGAAGTACTATGTCCAATTTTCTGAAGAACTGCCAGATTGATTTCCAGAGTAGTTGTACCAGCTTGCAATCCCACCAGCAATGTAGTGTTCCTCTTTCTCCACATCTTCCCCAGTATCTGCTGTCACCTGAGTTTTTGATTTTAGTCATTCTGACTTCTGTGAGGTGGAATCTCAGGTTTGTTTTGATTTGCATTTCCCTGATAACTAAGAATGTAGAACATTTCTTTAGGTGCTTCTCAGCCATTCGAGTTTCCTCAGTTGAGAATTCTGTTTAGCTCTGTTCCCATTTTTTTAAGTAGGGTTGTTTTGTTCTCTGGAGAATTTCTTGACGTCTTTGTATATATTGGATATTAACCCTCTGTCAGATGTAGGATTGTTAAAGATCTTTTCCCAATCTGTTGGTTGCCATTTGTCTTATTAAGTGTCCACTGCCTTACAGAATCTTTGCTACTTTATGAGGTCCCATTTGTTGATTCTTGATCTTAGAGCATAAGCCCTTGGTGTTCTGTTCAGGAATGTTTCCTCTGTGCCCATGTGTTCAAGGCTCTTCCCCAGTTTCTTCTATTAGATTCGGTATATCTGGTTTTCTATGGAGGTCCTTGATCCACTTGGACTTGAGTTTTGGACAGGAGATAAGAATGGATCAATTTGCATTTTTCTACATATTGACTGCCCGTTGAACCAGCACCATTTGTTGAAAATGCTGTCTTTTTTTTTCCAAAGGATGGTTTTAGATCCTTTGTCAAAGGTCAAGTGACCATAGGTGTGTGGGTTCATTTCTGGGTCTCCAATTCTATTCCATTGACCTACCTGCCTGCCACTGTACCAATATTGTGCAGTTTGTTTGGGGTTTTTTTTTTTTATCACTATTGCTCTGTAGTACAGCTTGAGGTCAGGGATGGTGATTCCCCAGAAATTCTTTTATTGTTGAGAATAATTTTTACTCTCTTGGGTTTTTTGTTATCCCAAATGATTTTGAGAATTATTCTTTCTAACTCTGTGAAGAATTGAGTTGGAATTTTGATGGGAATTACATTGAATCTGTAGATTGCTTTCAGCAAGATGGCCATTTTTACTATATTAATTTTGCCAATCCATGGGCATGAGAGATCTATGCATCTTCTGAGGTCTTCTTCAGTTTCTTTCTTCAAAGACTTAAAATTTTTGTTGTACAGATCTTTTACTTGTTTGGTTAGAGTTACACCAAGATATTTTATATTGTTTGCAACTATTGTGAAAGGTGATTTCCCTAATTTCCTTCTCAGCCTGTTTATCCTTTGAATAGAGGAAGGCTACTGATTTGTTTGAGTTAATTTTATATTTGAACACTTTGCTGAAGTTGTTTATCAGCTGTAGGAATTCTCTGGTGGAATTTTTGGGGTCACTTAACTATACCATCATATCATCTGCAAATAGTGATATTTTGACTTCTTCCTTCCCAATCTGTATCCCTTTGACATACTTTTGTTGTCTAACTAACTTTTGTTGCTCTAACTAGAAGTTCAAGTACTATATTGAATAGATATGGAGAAAGTGGGAAGACTGGTCTAGTCCCTGATTTTAATGGGATTACTTCAAGTTTCTCTCCATTTAGTTTGATATTGGCTACTGGTTTGCTGTATATTGCTTTTACTATGTTTAGGTATGGGCCTTGAATTCCTGATCTTTCCAAGACTTTTACCATGAAGGGATGCTGAATTTTGTCAGATGCTTTTTCAGCATCTAATGAAATGGTCATGTGAGTTTTTTCTTTGCGTTTGTTTATGTAGTGGATTACATTGATGGATTTCCTTATATTGAACCATCCCTGCATCCTTGGAATGAAGCCTACTTTATCGTGCTGAATTATCATTTTGATGTGTTCTTGGATTTGATTTGCAAGAATTATATTGAGGATTTTTGCATCAATATTCATAAGGGAAATTGGTTTGAAGTTCTCTTTCTTTGTTAGGTCTTTGTGTGGTTTTGGTATCAGTGTAACTGGCTTCATAGAATGAATTGGGTAGTGTTCCTTCTGTTTCTATTTTGTGGAATAGTTTGAAAAGTATTGGTATTAGGTTTTCTTTGAAGGTCTAATAGAACTCTGCACTAAAACCATCTGGTCCTGGGATTTCTTTAGGTGGGAGACTTTTAATGACTGCTTCTATTTCTTTAGGGATTATGGGACTGTTTAGATGATTTATCTGATCCTGATTTAACTTTGGTACCTGGGGACTGCCTAGAAAATTGTCCATTTCATCCAGCTTTTCCAGTTTTGTTGAGTATAGGCTTTTGTAGTAGGATCTGATGATTTTTTTCATTTCCAGAGTTTCTGTTGTTATATCTCCCTTTTCATTTCTGATTTTGTTAATTTGGATACTGTCTCTGTGCCCTTTGGTTAGTCTGGCTAAGGGTTTATCTATCTTGTTGATTTCCTCAAAGAACCAGCTCCTGGTTTTGTTGATTCTTTGTATAGTTCTTTTTGTTTCTACTTGGTTGATTTCAGCCCTGAGTTTGATTATTTCCTGCTGTCTACTCCTCTTGGGTGTATTTGCTTCTTTTTGTTCTAGAGCTTTCAGGTGTGCTGTAAGCTGCTAGTGTATGCTTTCTCCAGTTTCTTTTTGGAGGCACTCGGAGATATGAGTTTTCCTCTTAGCACTGCTTTCTTTGTTTCCCATAAGTTTGTGTATGTTGTGCCTTCATTTTCATTAAATTCTAAAAAGTCTTTAATTATTTTTATTTCTCCCTTGAACAAGTTATCATTGAATAGGGTGTTGTTCAGCTTCCATGTTGTGTTGTTTTTGTTGCTAATGAAGACACACCTTAGTCCATGGTGGTCTGATAACATGGGATTATTTCAATCTTCTTGTATCTGTTGAGGCCTGTTTTGTGACCAATTATATGGTCTATTTTGAAAAATGTACCATGAGGTATTGAGAAGAAGATATGTTCTTTTGTTTTAGGATGAAATGTACCATAGATATAGGTTAAATCCATTGGGTCCATAACTTTGGTTAATTTCACTGTGTCTCTGTTCTATAGATATCAATTAAGTCCAATTGGTTCATAACTTCTGTTAGTTTCATTGTGTCTCGGTTTAGTTTCTATTTCCATGATCTGTCCATTGATGAGAATGAGTGTTGAAGTCTCCCACTATTATTGTGTGAGGTGCAATGTGTGCTTTGAGCTTTAGTAGTTTCTTTTATGAGTGTGGGTACCCTTGCATTTGGTGCATAAATGTTCAGAATTGAGAGTTCTTCTCAGTAGATTTCTCCTTTGATAAGTATGAAGTGTCCTTCTTTATTCTTTTTGATAACTTTTGGTTGGAAGTTGTTTTATTTGATATTAGAATGGCAACTCCAGCTTCTTTCTTGGGACCATTTGTGTGGAAAATTGTTTTCCAGCCTTTTTCTCTGAGGTAGTGTCTGTCTTTGACACTGAGGTGTATTTCCTGTATGCAGCAAAATGCTGGATCTTCTTTATACATCCAGTCTGTTAGTCTATGCCTTTTTATTGGGGAATTGAGTCCACTAATGTTAAGAGATATTAAGGAGTAGTTGCTTCTTGTTATTTTTGATGTTATTTTTATGTTTGCTTGGCTATCCTATTTTAGGTTTGTTGAAAAAAGATTACTTTCTTGCTTTTTCTAGGGTGTAGTTTCCCCCTTTATGTTGGTGTTTTCCATCTATTATCCTTTGTTAGACTAAATTTGTAGAACACTTATTTTTAACATGTCCCTATTTTGTTTCATGTCTTCTTTCTGTATGTCCAATTTCTCTTAATAATATTTTTAAGTAACTGCTGTACATCAAATATTATATAAACACTGGCACTAATGATTAAAAAGAATTTTTTTCTATTAAGAAGTTGATAGTATAGTAAAAAGAAAAACATAAAAATAAATAAATATAAAATATATAACAAAAATAAACTAAAATAATTATAATAATAGCAATATGTATAAAACTCAAGCAGTTAAAATATATATCCAACTCTGCCTAGATATCTAGAGACTTAAAAGACAGGAAAGAATTTAAGACAAAGACATTTCATTGAATGAACTTCTACAGGACTAGTTGGTATAACTCACATAAGAAATTAAAAATACACTAGGCTTTCTGTGTTTTTGTATTGGCCTAGTTCTGTCCACTATACTGAATTTTTCTCTTTGCTAAAAAATAAATTTAACGAAATTTCATAATGCCTGGAAAATGTTAGAGATAAGAGAGATAAGAGAGGCTATGAGAGAACTCGAGAACTACAAAAATGGTAAATGTTATTTATATTTTCAATTTTAAGGGAAACCTTCAATAAAATGACTTTTTATGGATGGGTTGAAAGAATTACAGCTGGATTTAGGCTTAATTTCTTACTAGTTGGGTGAATTCAGCTACACTACTGAACATCTCTCTTCTTCAGGTTCTTCATGTATAAATTGGAATATTTTAACAAGTTGTTGTGAGGGTATTGATGATTAATCCCAACCATCAACTTGGTAGGATCAAGATCACCCAGGAGAAAAGCCTTTGAGTATACTCATGGGAAATTGTCTGGATTAAGTTAATTGAGGTGTGAAGACCTGCTCACTGTGGGCATTGCTATTCCCTGGGCTTTGGTCCAAGGATGAATAAAAAGGAAGTAAACACAAGCATTTATTACTCTCTGCTTCCTGACTGTGGATACAATGTGACCAGCTCTTCCTACTCCATCTACCATGTCTTCCCAAATATGATGGACTGCATCCCCTAGGACTGAATCCTAATCTTCTTTCCTTAAATTGCATTTGTCAAGTATTTTATTAAAACAACAGGAAAGGTGATTAACACAAGAGATTGCACAAAAAAATGCAGACTATCTAGTATATATGGTAATCTTTTACCATTATACATGCTACAAACAAAAATATTTGGTCTTAGTCATACCAAGATTTCAAAATAGAATGTTTGAAAGAATCTTGACACTAAAAATGGAAGTGGTGCTATGTTAGGATGAGAACAAATTTACTAATAACAAGTCAATTCAGAACCTCCACACACTTCCTGTTTGAGCACATATTTTGATGCCACATGAAAGAAAATTTATAGAGATAGATAGCAAAAATAAATGTTACCAAAAACTGGAATTCCTTCAAAATAATGGGAATATGTGTATACCAAGAGCTCTGGTGGCATGCACACATGAGGAACTAGGGAACTTAGAAAGCCAAATCAAAATGTGTATATGTTCTAGAGGATATTATAACAGATTAGAAAAAATAGACATTTTTGCAACTGTTTAATAGAATATAAAAAAAAAATTCACCACCATAGTCACATAAAAGCATTGGCACTAATCCTTATCAACTGTAAAAGGCAAAAGAATCCAATGGGAAAGATATTTGAAGTGATTTGTTATTTAAGTCAAGCCTTAGTCTGTGATAATCTGATAGGACGAATTGGATTATTGCTACCTCCTTGTATCTGTTGAGGCTTGTTTTGTGACTGATTATAAGGTTGATTTTGGAAACAGTACCATGAGGAACTGAGAAGAAGGTATATTCTTTTGTTTTATGGTGAAATGTTCTATAGATATCTATTAAACCCACTTGGTTCATAACTTCTGTTATTTCACTGTATCTCTGTTTAGTTTCTGTTTCCATGATCTGTCCTTTGATGAGAGTGAGGTGTTAAAGTCTCCCTCTATTGTTGTATGGAGTTCAAGGTGTCTTTTGAGCTTTAGTAAAGTTTCTTTTATGAATGTGGGTGTCCTTGCATTTGAGGCATAGATGTTCAGAACTGAGACTTTCTCTTGGTGTATTTTTCCTTTGGTGAATTTTTAAAGTATTATAATGATTTTTAGAAATATTTTCTTATGCTATTAGAACTGCCAAAACTTCAAGTAGTCTCTGATTATTTTAGTTAAAATAA
Organism: Arvicanthis niloticus; assembly: GCF_011762505.2. NCBI lineage: Eukaryota > Metazoa > Chordata > Mammalia > Rodentia > Muridae > Arvicanthis > Arvicanthis niloticus. The sequence goes on along the minus strand of NC_047667.1, from coordinate 48,326,757 downwards.
TTCTATCTATTGATCATTATAACAAAGGTATCCAAAATGAAACAGGTTTTGTGATAAATGAGAGAGATAAAAAATTACTTTGCTGCTGTTTATTGCTTGAGTTTGGGGAAGGTTTATTGTTTGAGTTTGCATTGGGTTTTTGAGGAAGGGTCTTGTTTTGCTTTTATTTGTTTGTTTGTTTCTGTTGCATCTGTAGCAGAGCTGCCCACCTCTCTATCACTCTGCTCCTAAAGACCATTCCTCACCGAAGAATAATGGCCTTTTAAGTAATCTTGCCCTGCCTGTCCCATCTATTTTCTGCATACATTGGGTAAAATCAAGCTTTAAGAATCTAAATCTAATTTTCTCAGTAGCAAAACAAAATAATTCTTGGGATTTGACTTCCTTGCTCTCCAGGGTCAGTTCCTATCTACTATCTCCACTGACTCCTTTTACTAGGTCATGAGGACATACCTCTCACACTCTATCTGGAGACCTAATTTTACTTTTTATTACATAAAATTCAAACATCTCCTCTGTACAACTTTGTATTCCTTGCACAACTAAAATTTGATATTCTCTTGTTATATGTCTTTAATTTTTATAACATATTGTTTTTGGTGATCTGGTAGAAAAAGAATGGGGTTAGCATTTGGCAATCCAGACTCCTATTCAGATTCTTATTCTTTTTGTTTTGTCCCTTTTCTGCTTCTGCTTCTTCTGCTGCTGTTTCTCCTCCTTCTCCTTCTCCTCTTTCTCCTCCTTCTCTTCCTCCTCCTCCTTCTTCTTCTTTGACTTTATATTTTTTTCACTTTACATCCTTTACATCACTTTACATCGCAGCCTTTCCCTCTCCTCCCAATCTCCCCTCACATAGCCTTACCCTTTTCCTCTGAAAAGGAGGAACACACACACACACACACACACACACACACACACACACACACAAACACACATGAGTACCAACCCACCTTAGTACTGGCACAGCAAGTAACTGAAGGACTAAGAACATTCTCTCCTACTGAGGCCAGACAAGGTAACCCACTTAGAGGCAGACAACAGAGTAGGGATATCAGCCCTCCCCCCACTCCCTGTCTTCAGCTGTTACACCCCCCTCCCCCGAATGAAGATCAAGCTGCATATTTGCTACATGTGTGTGGGGGTTAGGGAGCATGGTCCAGCTCATGTATGATGGTGGTTCATTCTCTGGGACCCCCAAGGGTCCAGGTTAGTTGACTCTGTTGATTTTGTAAAGTCTCTATCCCCTCCAGGTCCCTCAATCCTTCCCCCAACTCTTCTACAAGACTTCCAAGTTCCATCTAATATTTGACTGTAGTTCTTTGCAACAGTTTTTTTTTGTTAAATAATAAGATGTATTTGAAAAGTATGGGAGGTTGGGAAGAGTAGGAGGAAAAAGAGAAAGGGAAAAATTATGTAAATACAATGCTCATATATAAAATTCTCAAACAGGAATCCAGTTTTTAAAAATGTTCAACAGATTAACTAGCATTTTACAATATGAAAATAAATATGACCTATAATTATGTTGAAGGAAATTTTAACTCACTACAAACTTTGAAGTTTAAAATGAAATCAATAAAAATTATTTTACCCAGCATACTAACAAAAACCACAATAACGTTTTATAATTCGAAGTATTTCTGAGAACAAGAAAATTGATTGTCAGAAGCTAAGTCAGCAGAGCGAGGGGGACACTGTGTGTTATTTCTTTTTTTTTTTTTTCTTTTTTTTTATTATTATCAAATCATGATTTTTACTTTTTAACACAGGGGTTATAAACATGAAAATGCAGGATGTGGGGAAGGGGATGACACAGGAGCATAGGTGTTCAGGAGGAGTACAGATATCTTTCAGAACAGGGTATCAGCTGGGTGAAGGTTCAGGGGTCAGGTCACTATGACTCTGCCTATGATTCACTTGTCCTTATCTAATTTGGTACTATCTGCCAAGGCTGCCTATTTACAAGGTCTATGACTACTCAGGCTGGTAGATTTCCACAAAAGCTGCCTGTTTACAATAGTTTATAGACATCTTTTTCAGTGTTTTTCCATAGAGACCCAAGACTTTGTGTTAGCAGGCATGTATGTCAGGCCTATTGCTGATTTTAGGCTTGTGGCTGAATTTAGACCTTCAGTGTATAAGCAGGGCTGCCCCGACATCTCCTCCCTTCTCCAAGTACAGAAGGGCTGTGGTGATTCTAATCTTGCCAAGGCCAGGATAGAGGCCTGACCTCCAGTAATTAAAGGGGACCTTGTAATGGCTCCAGTCCTCCTGTTATTGTCCAGTGAGGCATGAGGGCCATACCCGTCCCGATGTCTTTTTCCTGGAGAGGGGATACTTTTGACATCAACCCCTATGCAGTCAGTCTTGTCACTCAGGGAATCCAGAACCATATTTTTAACTTTTATTTATATTCCCTTGCAGTGCTTAGCCTAGCAGCCTAAGCAAGAATTCAGATCGCCAGACAGAGGAGGTTCTGGTGGCCCCTCTCTGCTTGGTCTAGGAGCAGAAGTCCCCTCTTTTAGGTTAGGTGGAGATGGGACTTGGGAGCACCTTTGCTCAGTTTTATCAGCTGCTGGGTGGAACCTTTCAGAGAACAGTCATGCTAGGCTTCTATCTGCAAGCATAACAGTATCATTAATCATGTCAGGAATTGTTTCTTGCCCATGGGATGGATCTCAAGTTGGGTCAGTTATTGTTTGGCCATTCCCAAGGGCAGAGGTGGCATTTCTAGGACATGCCAGAGACCTGAGATGGGGGAGGCTCCAGGGAGCCTATGTGGTGACTCTAGCTGAGACTCATAGCAGTGGGAGATATATGAAACCTGAAGTGGCCACCTCCTGTAGCCTGGCAGGGCTCCCTGTGGAGAGATAAGAACATGAATCCTCCACAAAACCTTTGACCTGGAATTTGTCCTGCCTCCAAGAAGTGCCGGGAGAAAGATGGAACAGATTCCTATTCTTGTATTGTATTCACCATCACCATGTGTCATGTTTTCCATTTTTAAGTGTGAGAGTTTTAGATTATGTTTTTAATTCACTGCTTTTATCAATGCTCTTCACACTCCTCCTTCTAAATCCTCTCCAAACTATTCCCCCACACCCAAACCCTCTCCCAACTATATGTTCTTTTTTCCCTTTTTAAAAAAACAACCCACTAAGTAAATTTTGTGCTTTTCATATATTCATAGGTATGGAGCCACCCATTAAAGCAAGGTGGCTTTACTAAAGACCCTTAAGAAAAATTGACTCCCTTTCCCCAAGTAGTCATCAGCTGCTTGTGAGCACCTACCCATTCCATCTTGAAATGTTAATTAGCTTGATTTTGTGTAGGCAACTGCAGCTACTGTGACCTTCTAAGAGGCCCTATCAAGTCCAGAAGGTAGTATTGCAACCTGGTCCTCCCCAACTGAATCTTACTATCCTCCTCCTCCTCCTCCTTCTCATCCTACCCCTCCTCCTCTTCCTCCTCTTCCTTCTTCCACAATGGTCTTTGAGCTCTGAGGAAAGGGAATGTGACATAGATGTCCTATTTGTGGTTGAGTACTCTACTGAGACTTTCTCTCTGTAGTTTAACCAGTTGTAAAGTTTCTGTGTTAACTGCTGTCCACTAAACAAAGTATCTTCTTTAATGAGATCTGAGAGTTTCACTAATCTGTAGAAATAGAGACATGAATTTATAGAATAATTTAATACTAAGTCCATTTAGCAAATATTAATAATAAGTTAGCACCTGGGGCTTATGAGCTTCCCAATCATAGATTCTTGTCCAGATTAATAATATTAAGCATATATTTTCTTATCCTTGTGGAGTGGGCCTTAAATATGATCAGAAAGTAGTTGTATACCCCATTTATGCTCTTATTTCACCCATGGCCATATGTTACCACATTGATCACTACTGTAACTCACAAAGTTCACAGCTAGGCAAGACTATTTGTGACTCCCCCCATACCCTAGTATAGCACCTTCTGGTATTATGAAAGCTATCTAGCATGGAGAAAGCTCTTAGTATCAACTTTATTTATCCATGCCCTATGACTAAGGTGTGTGGTATCTTTGGTAATAAGATCCAAATATCACATTATGGGTTACCAATAGCAATTATGTGTCTTTGTATAAGATGTTTATTAGCTCTGAACTTCTGTGATTATTTTAGGTTAACTCTCCTACTACATATAGCTTCATAGAAGTAATAAGCTTGAGTAACTACAAAATTAGTTTATGACATTATTCAAATAATTGTTTTGGCACAAAAAAGAGATCAGATTTTATTTAAGGGCGGGGGAGGGAGAAAGAGAGAGAAAGAATGGGGGGCATATACTAACTGGCTAGATGGGTAAAAGACAAAAGTCAAGGGGCAATGAAGACTACGGCTAACATTAAGAGACCAAATTTGGGCATAATGACCTGTAGTGTTCCTTTTCCTTCCATATAAATTGTAATTGCAAATCTGGAGTGAAAATAAACATTCTGAATAGATGAAATAGAGAAAAGTATTTAGGGGTTAACAGACTATAAATAGATAATGTGGTATTGACAGAAGCAAGGTTCATATGCCTTAGGTTACCAATATTCAAGCTATAAGTTAGTACTAGTTTCTGATCACTACAGGGCAGGACCTCCATTCAGAGTCACAGAGGATAAAGGCTGTTGCCTTTGTGGTGAGAGATGGGTTATGAAGGTTCATGAACATGGCTAACTTTGGGGTTTTGTATTTATTTTGCCTATTTGATTAAAAGCTTTGACTTTGGAGGAGGGAAAATAGCTAGAAAAATTAAAATGTTCATCTGAGATTCAATGTTGTGCTCATAAATCAATGGTTTTTTTTAAATGTGGCTTTAATAAATATGATCTAGGTGTCAGCGCTGTGAAAACTGGTTCTCAGGCCTTGCTTCTAGAAGCCCTTTTCTATAGAATGCAGATGAATCCGAGGAGTCACTGGCCTGCTGTTTTCAATCATCCTGGATGAATATGTTGCAGAATCTTGACCTCACTCTGTAAAGCTCTGATGCTATTAGTGGAATGAGTCATTGAGCCTTGACTGCTTCTCTGGGCAACTGGCCCAGGCAGTTTAAAATAGTATTTTGTTGTTTGAAAGATTAGGCAAGGTAGGCCATTAGGCCACTTCCCTTTAGTACAAGAGAGACTATAAGTTTCCTCTCCTTGATTTCTTTAACTATGTTCTGAAACCAGTTTTTGTTGACAAGAGAGGAGACTATTTAAGAGCTACAGGGGATGGGGTGAGAGACAGTAAGCAAAGAGGACTGGGGGACCATCATTATCCAGGATGGACAAGAAATGCTATGTTAGCCCTAGCACTCAACATTATGAACCACTTATTGGTTCATTACACAGATAATAAGGACTCTGAAGAAGGCACCATTAAACCCTGGACTTCAGTTTATCACATTCCTTTCGGAGACCAGCCAGTCAGCTAAGAAGACGAACACAAGGAAAAGGTTATAAGGCTCTCTGTGTTTCTAAGAAGCTAAACCAGCCTCATTCCCCTGGCACAGATATATCGGAATGAAAATGGTTTTCAAAGCCCTGAGAGAAATATATACTATCTCTACAGGGGCCCTGGATTACAGAAGAGCAGAGTGGGAACAATTATCCTACACTCTGAAGTTTAAGATTTCCATACTGATAGTGCTACCCAAAAAATGAGGAATGTACTTTAATATATTTTGTACATTGAATTTTCATTTCTCTGTTGCCAAACATTTCCAAAGTTTTTAGAGGCATATGGCATAATTTTCTGGTGTATTTTTACAAATACTAAAAGACTCCTAAATATTTCTCAGTCTTTGACTCAACTGTTTTGAACTCAAAATAGTTATTAACTTGTATCAGAAACCAAAAGTTTAATGGGATGAAGGAAGTACTCTGTACCTTGCTCTCTAGGACATTCAGTGTACACATGGTACTATGTGCTTTGTGTCATCTCCGGGTGGGGGAGGGAATATTTCTTCTAATAAAACAGTATACTTAAAAACACAGATAAGAATGCTTCTCTAAGTTTCTTTAATTATCAAAAAAATTAAAGGTAATGTTTTCTGTCTTTTTAGTAGTGTTCTATTATCCAACTTTGTTGATCAATACCCATTTTTCCTCCCTTACTTTTAATTTGGCTTTTATGTGACTGATTCTATGATGATAGTTTGGAGCTTTTTAATTTTCTACATTTATTATGTCTCCTGTATGTCTTTTAAACAAGTAAGACTAAATCCACACACCAAACAAAGTAGGACTCATCAAGTCAGCTTTAACTGGTACAATGTGATCTGGTACATAGCTACCGATGTGACACCAAGATAATCCCTTTGTCTCCAACATGCAGGAATCAGAATAAGACTCTCCTGCTGCCTGTCCATTAGGAATTTTAGTCAGATGGAGGAGGAAGTAGAATGAGGGCAAAGGGAAGAAAAGCAGACGTGGATGGTAGCATCACAGCCATCTGGGCTGAATTTCAAGACATTCCCCACTACTTCAAGAAGGAAAGGGAACAGCAGAACATCCCAAGCTTGGGCCTAGCAAGGAGACATCAAGGGTACTTACTTCCAAGAGAGCTTTGAAATGAATTTCTTGAAATTGGCATCTGCAAAGAATTTGTGCCTGTCCCCTACCAAAGAAAGCTAAAGCTGACTGTGGCCTCTAATTTAACCCCACCCAGGAAGTCTTTCATTGAGGTGGGACTGCATAGCCCCTGCTCCCTACAGGCAAATCGATGAGGTTGTAGGTTAGTGTTAGATTATCCCCATGTTCTTTCAGATTGAGGAGTATGTCTGTTTTTACTTGAAGGGAATCCTCAAACTACTGACCTGTCAGTCATATTTCTGCTTCTCCTATCCAATAAACAAAGATGACTCAGAAACTGTCTCATTGGGAAAGGACAAGAAAGGCAAGCATCTCATCTCCAAGGGTTTCAGATGCATTTCACCTAAAGAACTTACTTAGTTAAAACAGGACAGGGGCTGCATCACTTTTCAACTAAGTGCTGTCTACAAAAGCAGACGCATATCCACAGTATCGCCATGCTTGTTACGGCTTGGATGAGGGAAAGTGGAAGGCAGAGGGCTATTAGTGTGAGCTGAGTCTTAGATGGGTGAGTCTGGGCAGGGTGGAATAGCTGAGAAGGGTAGAAATGAGAAACGAACTGTCTGACTCATCAGGAATGGAGGCGGCCGTAGCCAACACGAACTGTACCTAGCTCTCACTTTTGCAAGTTCTAACACTTGCCAAGATTGTGTCTGTATGGGAAAGTCTCTGATGTAATTTTGTGCTCTTTAAATCACTAACTTGACTATAACCCAAGGACAAATCAATTGCAGTACAATTATGAATACATATTTTATTATAGTTTTAAAATAGAAAAAAAGGAGCTGAGTGTACATTGGAAGCAAAGGCTGAAATGATAAAATTGAAAGAAAGTCAGATGCTATATGTTGTTAGCTATCCCTCTGTCTAAGTACAGAAACCTCTACTGGTACAAAAAAAAAAATCACACTTCTGTTGGGCCTTTGCTAGGAATGTGGCAATACCATTTTGTCATTTTGTTTTCCTTTATTGTCCTAAGAATGGGACAGGAACAGAATGATATCATTAAGTTCACAGAAATATCTCTGTGGATAACATGCCTGCTATGTAAGCATAAGCACCTGAGTTCAGAATCCCCCAAATCCATGTGATATCCAGGCATAGTGGCACACACACCTGTAATCCGAGAACTGTGGGTGGTGAGGTAAAGCAGCAATGGCTAGAATACTAGCACCAAATGGTGGGCCAGCCAAGCCAAATAGATAAACTCTGGGTTCAGTGAGAGACCATATCTCAAAGATTAAGGGGAAGAGGAACTAAGGAAGACACTCAATGCCCTACCTACAAGCACTTACACACTTGCACAGACTAGACTCTCCCACAACACATACATGTACACTCCTAAACAAACAACATAACACACACACACACATAGACACACACACACACACACACAGAGAGAGAGAGAGAGAGAGAGAGAGAGAGAGAGAGAGAGAGAGAGAGAGAGAGAACTTTTATAAACAAAGAATGGTGTCCTAGTGAACCAGTTTTCCAAAAGAAATGTTCTGGTTTGTAATATTTCTTAGTCTCCATGGTATAAAATTTCTCAGACTACACAATTCCTAAGAATTAAACAATTGGTTCCTATGAAACAGTGGTAGCCTACAACACAGAAAATAGCAACACTAACAAGTTTTTATAAATACATATGATATAATTTTAATTTCCTGAGAAGATATGCAGACACAAGAGTCTTTGTTCCCTATGGCAATTCAGCAAGTATTCATTAAAAAAAAGAAGAAGAAATAGGCCTATAGTAAGTATTTTTGTTATATGTAATAAAAATATTTTTAAATTAATTTTATATAAAATATCACTATATAGCTTTTCACAAATACCCATAAATATTATAAATTGGTTTAAAATACTTTTCAACAAAAACTCACAAGCTGGCTAAACTTAACAGAGTCCAAAATTTGAACACAAATGTTCATTATTGTTTGAAAAGTCAGCATGCTTGAGTGAGATGGACTTTTACAACAGTATCCTGGATCTTCTTGCTCCAGGCAAGAAGAGAAAAATATCTGCTGGTGAAGAATGGCTGTCTCGTAGCTTCATTCTGGCCACCTGGGGTAAAGTCGATGCATCCATTTCAAAGCTGAATTTTTTCCATCTTAGCGATGTATGATGAGACCATAGAGACACCAGTTTCAAAGCAGAGACCATGTGAGTGGCATAATGAAGGCCCCACTCACTCAATTCATTGTGAGTTCTGAGTTGAGGTAAGAGTCTTAGGATTCATCTATCCATGTTCTCACTGTGCAATTTTTTTCCAAAAAAAAAAAAAAAAAAAACTACCCCATTAACATCATAGCATTGTTGTGTGGTATAAGAAAACTGTTATAACTGCCAGTTAGAGAACACCAACCAAAAATGGGCTATCATTGTGTAATACAGCCAGAAGAGTACTGATTTCTGGTATTAAGTCTAATGAGATTTAACTGGTGCAAACTGTCATTTTTCTATCTGCAGCATTTATGCACACAAAAGCAATGAAGGCTTAGAGGAAAGTTCAGAATGAACCTGCATCCTGAGAATGACAAAATAAAAAAAAAATCCCAGATCAATTCCATCTCATGCCATCTCAACCTCTGTCCTTATAGGCTTCATAATGTTCTCTATCCTCTAAAAACGCCACCTCTAAAGAAAGGTGTTGGCATGTCTTAGCCACCCCACCAGTCTGACAATGTTTTACTAGGAGGCGCAGAAGGTGAGAGCTTGAAGGGATTAAGGTAAAACAGCTCAAAGAAATTATGATGGAAAAAAAAGTTCAAGCTACTGCCCTACACCCTTTTTGCAAGCCAGGTAAGACTCCCATAGAAGCAGGATCCTTCTACCCAAGGATCAAGATTAGACAGACATTCTTTGGAAGAGTTTCTGTCTTCTGTTGCCCATACGCCTTTTATCATGGATTGTACAAGTTCATTTGCAGACCTGACATTAGGAATTTGGCCCATTTGCTGAATCCTCTTCAGACAGATATGAGGGTTAAAATTTTATATGCCAAGAGGCTCTGCGTTGATTTGAAAACCCTCACAAACTGTGTGCATTGCCAACAATTAACCCCCTCCAACCCACCCATCAGCATCTCTGGATACACTGAAGAAGAAGAGAAAAACAAACCCAATCTCTAGGAGATGAATGAGAGATCTGGCATTAAAATGATCCCCCAGTATGTATTATTTTTCTGAATATGGTCTTCAGAGTTGAACATCAAATATAGGGTGTCTCCAGCATGCAGTTCATAGATCCCTCCTATAGGTAAGATTTGAAAATCATTCGTTAGAGTTTGTAGGACATCATTTTTTTTAACTATCTGTACTACAAAGGGAGCCCTGTTTTGTATGTATTTCTTATCGACAGGAATCACTTGACCATAGATTAAATACACGCCACTCTGAAGTATCTTCAGCTTCCCATCAGATGTCATATTCACACAATGAGGTTCAGGAGATGTCATTTGCCATTTTGAGGATAATAGTTCTGTAAGAAATTGAAAAGGAAGAAGAAAAAAATTATATTTACATTATTATTTTATCCTCTATCTGGTTGTAATATTTTCTTTACTGCCTTCAAGTAGATTCTGTACCTGTACTATACTACTTTTCCCAGACCATATTTTAAACCTATTGTGAGAATAAACGATCTCTCTGATTTTGAGAAGCAGCAGATCCTCATGGCTCTGTACCTCTTCTTAGATAATATGAATGAGGAATGGAGTGGAAGGGAGAGAAGAACCACAAAACAAGAGTAGAATAAGGACTGCTAGTAATCCACACATCCCCACCTCTTTCTTATACAAATATTATTTACTCTGTGGTGTTTTACCAATGACATAGTTCATAATCAATCTACACTCAACATTGCTCTACTCTGACTACCCTGGGCTATACTGCTTTAATTTTCTTCATATAAGGTGTTAGCAAGAAGCATGTTATAAATTAATTTTGCCATTTTTCTAGTCTTACATCCACTTGAGTATGATGTCTTTGATAGTAAGTATTCTCCATTTTTTCCAATTGCTGTACTCCCATCACCTAAATAATTTCTCAGAATTGTGTGTGCTCAACAAATTTTTATTTTGACATAGGATTCTTGCTGTATTGCCTGGTCTGGCCTTAAATTGCTGAGTTCAAGTGATTCTCCCAGCTCAGCATCAGTAAATATCTACAAATTGATTGACAGGTCTGTATTTCTGAATTTCATGCTTTGTACCTAAAATATGGCTCTCCATGCCACTTTCAACTTCACATAACATTATCTAGCTTACTTCTAAATATTTACTAGTACAAATTAATTTAATTAATATATGTGTAGTTAATATTGCCATTTGAGAAGTGGGATATGTATACAAATTTAGTCATTTCTTTTCCCATGTATTACATTGAAATATTTCCCTAATGTTAGTGCTTTTGTACAGCTATGTAACTTCAGGGCCCCAGTAAGTGCTTTTACTGATTCAAAGTTTTTAACCTGGATTTTTTTTTAATATTTCATAGCTTTAGATATAGAGAGTATAGCCTAAAAGAGGTTAGACTGACTTAGATTCTCATTCATACATAAATAACTAGGATAAGACTTGGAGGTAGATGCTAGAAGATAATGAAGAAATGAGCAGGAGACTTAAGAATGGAGGATTATAAGCAAAAACAAAGACCTGCTGCATGCATCTCCAGTGAACTCTACACTTCTTGGTGGCTTGCAGTGGGTGGGTCTCCAGGAGAAAGTCTATTTTTTTTCCTATTTAATTCAGTTATGGTATTTTTTAAAAGAACATCTTAGCATTGTTTTTATCACATCAAGGAAAATTTTCTAACACATTATATATTCTATTCCTTTCACTGCAAAAACAAAACATAAAATCAGAGAGGGACACATTCAAAGACTGTCCTAACCTCTGGGCACCAAAGTATTTTGAAAAACTGAAGCAAAAGATGAAGAGTGAAAAACCGAATTAAAGAAATTGTCTACTATCAAACAAAAATGTGTTTGCTTAGCTATGCAAACAATAAAAAAATGTGTACATTTGATATTTTGCAAGTGTTCTAAGAAATAGTCTGAGGCTCAGTGTGATGGTTAGTTTACTTATCAAATTGATAAAATCTATAATCACCTGAGAAGAGAACCTAAGCAAGAACTATCTATATCGAGTTGGTTCTAGAAATGGGAAAATCCTGCCCACTATGGTTGGTGCCATTCCCTAGGCAAGATGTCCTGAACTATAAAGAAGTAGAGAAAAGAAACTGAGCATAAGAAAGCAAGCAAGTAAGCAAGTGCACTTCATTTCCCTCTGCTCTTGACTGAATGTGACTAGATGCTTCAAACTCCTACGGCTATGATTTCTCCACAGTGAGGGACTGTAATCTGCACTTGTGAATTAAAGTAAATCCTTCGTCTCCAGAAGTTGCTTTTTTTCAGGGTATTTTATCAAAACAACAGAAATGAAACTAAAACACTCAGCAGCACTGTTTTCCATGTTTTCCGAGCAAATATCAGCTGACTGTCATGAAAAGTGACTCAGAAGCGAAGAGGAAATGCTTCTTCCTTCTCTTCTATGCACTTACTAACAGCAGTACTTGTTCCCAGATGCTAGACATTAGACATGTATGAAATATAAGAAACACTTTGACGAAAGTTTGGAATCTGAAAAATATCCTTAATATACCACCAAAGTAAAAGCTGATTGCTATATGCAGATCCACAATCTTTTAGTGGGATGTCTATTTTTAGTGGGGTGTCATCTATGCCTGCCAAGAGTATCACCACGTGTGGGCTTGTCAATCAGGCTCAGCCCTGGAGCCTCAGCTCTCACTGGGCAGATGGTGCATATGGGATGAGTGATTGCAGTGAACAATAATTGAAAGTGAGCAAAGAATGCACAGATGCACGAGCTTTCTGAGGGCAAGGCAGTTGCCTCTTGCCTCAGAATCTAAGGGAAATGAAAGGAAACCATGGAAGATGGGTTACTCACCAAACTTAACCATGCAGGTGTCTTTGGTAGTTGGCTGTAGAAGGAAAAGAAGAACTGGTCAGAATGATGGCACCATTGCTACTTGCTTGACTAATTATTTAGAGCTTAAAGTTTCTGAAGCAAACTGCTTTCCAACCCCCCAGCCCCTCCCCTAAAATACTACCCCCCCAACACACAAACACAGACACCTGTACAACTGTCTTACTTCTTTCTTTCCCTTGACAGATGACTGGCTCTGTCCTCTACATTTGACTTACAGTCAGCTTTGACATTAGAGTTTTAGGAAGACAGGAGAAAAGAAGTGAGAATGGATGCACAGGCAGAGGTATAGTAGACACACGAGTTTAGCTGTATGCGGAGACAAAGGAGAGCATGAATAGAGCTCTGAGCAGCATTGTTTTAATTTTAAAATGGTGTCACTGAATGATAGATTTGATAATGAGAAGAAAGGTAACAGATCTTTTTTATTTGGGGGTGGGGGGGGTCTTTCATCCAGGATTTTGGTGTCTCCTTCTGTTCATTTACCTTTGACACACAAGGCAAATGCTGAAGTTGTGTTATTCCTCTCTAGTTTACTACAAACACCAATGTCCAGATCCCTATCACTTCCCAAGATGATCTGTTGCATGTGAGAAAAAATAATGGAACCTCTGCTTATGTTTTGCTTTAGTTATAATAACAGTAAATTGGCTCTAGAAATATTTAATGTATAGAAAACCAAATGTATAATAACTAGGATGCCTTCAGAATCAGAAACAAGTGTTTCAAAATGTCTGCAACATGCCTCATCTTACATGCTGAAAGGTGACATTAATTATGGCTAATTTACAAATACAATCACTTAAATGCCGTTAAATGCTTCAGGGTAAAAGGCACAATCATCAGATTTTTTGGTACTCAAAATGCATTGGTTTTCTGGGAGCAAAGTGCTCAAAAGACTTTTTTTTTATTTAATTTTTTAATTTATTTTTTATTGGATATTTTATTTACATTTCAGATGCCATCCCCTTTCCCCATTTCCCCTCCCTAGAAAACCCTTATCCCATACCCCCTTCTCCTTTCTGCTTTTATATAATTTTTTTAATGTTAACCAAAGGCTTTATAAGTTTGGTAATGCTCAATCAGAAGTGTAACCTAATACCCAATCTAGCTATATCAACTATCTTTGACTGGTGGAGACATGTGAACATCTGCCTCCATGTCTGGCCCCCCTCTCTCTTTTTCTCTCATCACCTAGCTCCTCCTCCTCCTCTCCTTACTCCTCCTCTCCGTACTCCTCCCACCTTAGCTCCTCCTATATATCACCCTTCCTGTTAAAATAAAACTTTTCTCTCAAAATACAGTTAGAGCATAACTATACCAATTTATGTCAGTAAGGTGCAAGATAGACCTAATACCCAGTCCATCATTTTGTTGACTAAGCAGAGCCTCTGTCATCTCTCCTAAATAAAAGACTTAGTTCTGAACCTGGCTTTTTTTCAAAAGACTTTTTTAAAGATGGAGATTGATACACGTTCCTTCTAAAGGATTTGTCCAACTATTATGTTAGGGGAAAAAACAAAGAGAATGGAAGGTAAACACAATGAAGTCAGGCATGGACTGGAGTCTATAAACCAGAAAGCACAGTGCCTCTGACCAAGGTGCTGGCAGGGGAGGGGGGCTGAGGGGTGGGGGGAAGCCAACTGGTCTAATAGAGTGATGCATGCCTGTCATAATAGCACTTAGGTGGAAACAGGAGAACTGTGGCTTTTAGGTCGATCTAGGCTATATCTAAAAGGAAGCAAGGAGTAACTGGAGTTCCTGACATGAATACTGGCATAAAGCAATGGGAAGAAAGAAAGATTTGGGACTGCAGTCATTGAAAAACATTAAGTTAATTGCCCAAAATGCCAAGACTAAGAAGAATAAAGAAGGGAACCACCAAACTTTTGACGTGTTGATTTGTGGTGCTTACTAGATATCAAGTAGCAGTTAGAGATATGATGCCAAGATTCGTTGCTTTCAGACATGGCATTAAATGTGAACATCAAGTCCAAGAAGGTAATTTTCAATTGGTATAGTCAAAATCATAAATCAAAGTGAACCTCAAGTTACTGTATTATAAAATGTTAAGCTAAATTTAAGAAAATAAAACAAATATCAGATCACTAGGGCTCTGAATGTGACTAAGAGGTAGAGAGGGTCAGCATCACAGAAACGGTATTTCAATTATTTTATTATGTTTGCATCAAATGTTAATCTATTATAGACAACCTAACAACTTAACTAAAGCAAAATAGACTGGAAAGTCTGTCTTATACATTTAGAGTTGTGAGTTTCTATCTTGTGTGTCTGTCTTGTGTACATGATATTATTCTCAGACATGGGATACTATTTAATGTATATCTCTTAGAAGTTATAATAAAAGAATTTTATACTGATAAGGGGGTGTAATAGAAAAGGGGAGAAGCGGAGAAGCCATGAATAAAAAAAACAAAAAAACAAAAAAACACTGGATCTCCTGAAATTCATTGTACTCTTGCGATTATTTCACCCACATTTTTGGTTTTCTTAAAAGAGATATCCAAAGTCAATTCAGGACAAAGACTAACAGGCTTACAGCAGGGACTCCCAGAACTCCAATTTCCTTATCTATTAACCAGGGAGTAAGAGCAGGGTTCACAGAAGCTGTTGTTCTTACTTTACTATGCTGATTTTTGGAGAGGTCTTCTCCAGGCATGCTACCTGAAACTTCTCAGTAAATATCAGCTATTTTGATAATGATGCTAATTATAAAAACAAATTAAACAAACAACCTAATTACCCATAGTCTCGACATTATACTAGCATTATAAGCAAGAGAGAGAAATTTAATGTACAATTGTTACCTCTCAGAAACTATCCTAACTAAAATGACATAATCACACATATGAAGCAATCAAATAGCCCCCAAAATATAAATGTCATGGATTTTGTTCCAGCTATCACCATGTGTAAGGAGTACACAGAAAATCTAAATCTATAGATGAATGAACTAACAGAGACAAATATGCAGAAAGCCTGTTATGAGCTGCTTTAATATCTATTTAGGGTTAGAAAAATACCACTGAGTTCATCTGTAACTATTGCCATAAGTAAAATGTAATTGAAAAGTTATCAGTTTGGTTGAAAGATGAGGTGTTTTACTGAGGAAAGGAGGTCAGACAAACCATGCATATTTTAAATGACCTTGTTGTTTTGTATTCACTTTGTAAACCTTTTAAGTAACAATGGTATGAATATTAATCACAGTCATCTAGAGCCTAGCATGAGTCAGGCACATTACTGCCCATTATTCCTTAAGGCAATTCTGTAAGAATTACCATGTTCCTTCTGCAGATGAGGAAATGAGAGCATGGTGATGAAGCAACAAGCCCAAGGTCATAGGGCTGATAAGAAAGGCTGGCATCTCCAACCAGACTCTTATTCAAAACTCTCCCTCAACCCTACGACTCACAGGGGCAGTTTCTATTTATAATTCTGGTGATGTTAGGAGAAGCTGCATACAAAGCTCTCAGTTTACTCTAGTTTTGCTTATATTTAGAAGGATCAGTTGCTCTTCTTCTAACCTCTCTCTGGTTTAAGACTAGATTGACTTGGTTTGTCTCAGAATAACCAAAACAGACTCCAGGCTAATCCTGACAGCATATATTTGGAAACAAAATCTACTCTGTCTGTTTGCAAGTTACAGTTATACAAATTCCATTTTCCCTGCTGGAATTCCACCCTTCATCACTGAAGAAAGGGGCTTTCCTGACTATTTGGATTCTTCAGAGACAACTTTTGTGATCTACTTTCATGGAAGAGTTGGCCAACTTTCTTGAGCTCAAATCTAGTCTATTAACGAGAGAGAGGGAAAAAATTCTCCTAGGATGATTTCTGATGATCTGAAAGAAACCAAATTTCATATCTTACTTTTAAAATAAGAGGGTTTTTTTTTTAAATGGGGATTTTTTTTAGAAGAAGAGATTTTTAAAAATGGAGATTTGCACAAAAAAAAGAGTGGAAGAAAAAACACTTCTAAGTTCTGAAGTATGAAAAGGTGGAAGTGACCACCTCATAATGACTCACCACCTGCTAGCCACTCAAATCTCTCTCTGCTCAAGACATTTATTTGTAGCTGATAGGGAACGTGTAATACGAAGCTAATCCTGAAGACCAGCGTCATTTCCATAGTAACTACGCTGCCAAGCATCCTGACAGGGAAAAAGACTCCAAAACTTTTTACTTTCCTAAATTTGGGATAAACTCTTAGTTATGTTTATAAGAGGAACCCTTCATTGAAAGGGGTGTGTTCTTTTGAGAGGATAATCTGGAATCAAAGTTTCAGAAATCATTAATTAACTAAGTTTGACTGTGGGAAGAGATGTCACCCAGAAAGGCATTTTCCTCAGCAACTCATCACAAGCAGAAGTCAGTAGCACCTGGACTCACTGATGCTCAGAGTCACCTGACTAATAAGACCTGAGGAAGTTTGCAGGAGGAAAAAGCATTCCCAGCATGAAATTAATGTGTTCTCACCTTTCCTCCTTTAAACACTTGAGGATGCTGATAGTCTGCTCAACATCCATTGCTTCAGAAAGTTCATATCTTGGTTCATTCTTTGGAAGGGTGGGGCTGAGGTTAGAACTCTCTCTGCCTTCATCAATTTGTACAGTTTCAGACTATAGAATAATGGGCTCCTATGTAAGCCTTTAGCCAGTACCATACTAACTAACCTCCATTCAATAGTGCTTGCTTCCTCCTGCATCTTTTCTCAATATCTTGCCAATGTAGAACCATACCTCTGAGACCATCACTGGTTGGTCTCCTTAGACAAGTGTTTCTGGGCTCACATCACAACTCTTTCTTACACAGGTATACATCATTTTATTCTGCCCAAGATTTAGTATCTTTTAATATACCCAGAAATAGGACAACTCTTGAATTATTTAATTCCTTTCTGGTCTTTATGGTCAATGCTTTTTTTTTCTGTCTGTTTTGTTTTTGTTGTTTTGTTTTCTCTGTGTAGCCCTGGCTGTCCTGTAAGAGAAAACACTTCTAGAAAGAACCTAACTGATATACATTCCCAGTTCAGATCCTGTCTAGATCCACAATTTGTACTAGAGTTCAATGGGAAATCCCTGATAACTGTCAGGGGCTTCCCAAAGAGACATGTGCTTCTTCCTCCTCCATGAAGCCTTCCCTGGTCATCCCAGCCCAAAGTCATTGTCCTCATAAACTACAACTATATGGTTTATCCTACTCCTCAGTAAATTTATGAACACCGTAATTACAGCTTTAATGACATGAATTAAATAGATCCATTCATTCCATTATAACCATGTTGCAGACCTAAAAACTAGAATCAGAACAATGATACAACTTTCTCAAATGTGCACAGCTAGTTATGGGGAAGCTAATCCAGAACTGGAACCCAGGTTTTCCTTTTTTCTACTTTGGCACCATGTCTGTCTTCAACATGCACTTGCTTCCTGTTACTTTATTCTATCTCCCATTATTCTTTTGTGACTCTTCTCCCAATGAGACCACAGCTTGTCTGAAATTACCTGAAGGCGATCACCATGTTTCAGGTCTCTTCTTTGCCTATCAAGAAGGTACTATTGGAATCCCAGGAAGGAAAAAAAGAACCTACTCAGTTTAAACATGTAATTTTATCTAGTTCAAGCCTACAGAGAACTTATAGTATTTTCTGGTGTCTTTTGTCTTAAAACATTTAGATGAATAAAAAACCCATTTGAAGAGCTGTGTCATTACAAGGCTTAAACTGTTTACACTGTTTGTACTGTCAAAAGTCTTCCCACTACCTCTAGCAATGCTGAGTGGCAATGATAATAATCAGACTAACAAATAAATAACCTTTATATGATATAATTAGCAGCTGTAGGCTCTATTACCACCTTACCTTGAGTGAAGTGTAGATCAGTGTACCCAAGGCACAGAACAGCATCAGCAACAGAGCAACTATGCATAAGAGCCATGGCTTCCTGAACCTCTCTGCCCCTCGAGGACTTGACTCGCTCAAAGGCATTTCCTCCATGAGGCTAGAACTCGATCTCTGGAGGAATGAGAACTGTAGAAAGCAGATACCCACAAGTGATGGATGAACGATGCAATGTCATGTTTTATAGTATTTCGTCGTGGGTGTGGGAGGTGGAGTTTTCCTTTGGAACACTTCTAAGCACTCGCTGTCATCATGGCACCAGGCCAAGCATACAAAGGAATGAGAAGGCTTAGAGCCAACAGAAACATGGGCGGGCAGACAAAAGCTACTATGAGGGAAGTTCAGAAGGAAAGAGTCTTTCCTGAAGAAGAGGAAGTACTGTGAGCATGCACAGCCAGCCTCTGCTGCCGTAAGACACTACATTCCAAATTACTTCCAAGTAAGAAAAAGTCTTATAAGACTAAATACAATTTAAAACTAAGTTTTGCCATACTGCAGATGTAACAACTGGGTAAGACAGAGAGGTGAGAAGCTGAAGAGTAAGGATGCATGGTTTAAACAGCATGGTTCTCATGAAGTCATCACATTGTATACTTCACATAGGTACCATTTTAGAGATACATGCGTTTTGTTTGTCAGCCACACCTTGGTAGAAGTTTTAAGACATCAAAGCTATAATCACACAAAAAATATTCTCAGTTACAAAATGTGTTTATTCTGAAATAGTCTTGAAATAAAGCTGCAACTGAGGGCTAGAGAGATGACTTGACCAGTAAGAGCATGTTTAGTTCCCAGCAGGTTATTAGAGCTTGGGGTTTCCTCAAACCACTAGCAGTTGATGACGTGGAAATCACAGTCCAGAGAGCATTTTGTAACAAAACCAGATCTGTCTTGGTTTCACACTATTTTGGGAAGTATTTCTTACTGAGATGTCAAATTTTCAACTTGACCCTATTGTATCTTGAAAATAAGCAACTCTTGAGGAAGATGGTATAGAAAGATAATTCTTCAATATATCAGATATTTTAATGACTGTTGGACTAAATACCATCACAGAAGGATGAATGAGAAATTGATTCTTGAAGAAGAACATTTTTTCTGTAAATTTTGACCATGTTTCTCGCCCACCACTGAGAAGCAGAGCTTTTTCTTTCTTGCTCGTCCCATCTACCCCTTTCTTGTATCCTGTCCAAATGTTAGACGGAACTTCTGCTTACTCACCTCAGTAGAGATGCATTCTCATGAGGAACTGGTCCAAGTAAAAATCCACATCCACCTTCAGATAAGGTTGGGCTTGGTGTATTCTTATTTTAGCTTTATGACAGTATATAAAGAAAATTGATCATTATCTTGAGAAGAATGTACATACCAGGGCTTCTTTCCATTAAACAGGACCCAGAAATGATGAAAGTTCAAGTCAGCACAGGAGACACCAGGGAAGGATTTTGGCATTCTCAAGTTTTGAGTCATAACTAGTGCCTTGTTAACATAAACCAAAAAGAATATTTTGTGCCATCCCAGGATTTGACAAAGGCAGATGAATAGCAAATCCAAAATTTGCCTTAATTTAGGGCACTTTTGGCTTAGGTATTTGTAAATGAAAATTTAAACAATCTTAAAATCCAACTAGCAAATCTAATTTTTCTTTTATTTTTGATATAATATAATTATGTAATATATTCCTTCCTTTTTATCCCTTCAAACCCTCCAATATACACCTTCTTGCATGGAGATTTGGGAGAAAGTTTAACTCACAGTTACCAAAGAATTTACCACCCAACCACATTAAAATCATATACACAGAGAGATCTGTGCCCATACAGATATTACATATAAGACTGTAGAAATTTAAAAAAAAATCTAAGTAAGTTGAAATCATTGAAAAGTTAGGCTAGGAATGGTTGTCTTGGCAGAAAAAAAGGAAAATGCTTTTTCCCCTGAAGGAATAATAAAACCTAAGGAATATGTTAAGAGACATCTGTAAATGTTAGAAATTAAATTAAATGAAAATGTTAAAAAAAATTAAAAATCTTTTTCAGGTTGAAAGAAAGGGATCTGAGATGCAATCAATCAAGTAATGTAACTATATTCATTATTGTCTTAAATTGAGAATGAATTAATTATATAGATATGTAGTTGTAATTCAGTTGTGGATTAGTAACAGTAAAACATATTAAACATCCACTCTGCATAATCATTACATTTGAACATTAAGCAATCCTTCATTAAATGGTCCTCTACAAAAATGATCAAGGTGACACTTGGAAAGATAATTCATTAGCTTATACAAGTGGATGAGGAATTGAATCTTCATGTGTTCAACCAGAACACTCATAGTGAGAGTCTCTTTCTATACTAGATAGAGATGGTGGGAAATGTGTAATATCTGCGACAGAGCATCAATACACGATCAGCTTCCTCCACACTTCTGTGTTACTTGGTTCTACAGACTTGGCCCAAACTCCTTTTATTTTTAACTGTTTATTTTTATTTCTTTCTGGTTGATAGTGTTTGGTATCTCACATTCAATCAGAAATATATACTAAGTCAGAACTTCGTGAGGAATAATGCACAGAATCTAAACTACTCTAGATATTAGAGTATTTCTTACCACATTTTCTCAAATATGGCACATCTGAGATAAATAAATGGATGTAATTACATATGGAATAGAGAAGAGGAGGAGAAAAGGGAAAAGAGGAGAGGAAAGGAGACGTGGAGAGGAGAAAGGAAAGGATAGAGGAAGAGAGGAGGGGGTATGGAAAGAGGTGGAGAGGGGAGGGGAGGGGAGGGGAGGGGAGGGGAGGGGAGGGGAGGGGAGGGGAAAGGAGACATTATTACATAATTAGTATTTCAATCATGGAATTTTAAGGCAGGAACTATTAAGATTGATAAGTGTCTACTTATGGGACAAAGTATGTAGCCTGTCAGTGGTAGAGTGTTTGCCTAACCTATACAAAGCCCTGAGTTTGATCACCTAGCCCCAACACAAAGATGCTAGCTAGTAAACAATTCACTATGTATAAGTGAATATATATATATATGTTCATCTATATGTAGATATGTGTATCTATATGTGAAGATATATGCATATATGTATATATTATATCTACAGTAATTCCGTTATACAGAGTTCCTTATAACAATCCTCAGAACATCTTTTCTAAAGAACTAGCTATAGCCCTAGCCGAGGTGTTCTAAGCAGTATTTTCATTTAAACTATACTTTTTAATTGTTTGGCAGCTTCATACATTTATCTAATGAACTTTGTCATTTTCATTTTCTCTTTTCCCATTCCCCTGTCTTGTTCCAGTTTCTTTTTCTCTGGAACACTTCTCAATAAATCCCCTCTGTTTATTTTTTAATTTTTTTAATTTTTTAGGTTACAATGGGTATATTATTGATCAATGATTGAGTTCAGAGTGAAGGGTTATAACAGTTGTTCTCAACTTTAATAGTGCTGTGATCCTATAATTCACTTCTTAATGGTGTGGTGACCCTCAGCTATAATTTTTTTTTTATTTTTAATTATTCACTTCACTTAACATCCTGCTCATTGCCCACCTACCGCTCAGTCCCTCCCACAATATTTCCCACATATTCCCTTCTCCTTCTCCTCTGAGCATGTGGGAATGAAGTCTCCTGGGTATCTCCCCACCCTGGCACTTCAAGTCTTTTCAAGCCTTGGCACTTTTTCTCCCACTGAGGCCAAATAAGGCAGTCCAGCTAGACAGACCTATCCCACATACAGGCAACAGCTAATAAATCCCTCTCATTTTCTCAACTTTCTTTTGTTTGTGTGTGGTCCACAGAGCTAATGAACATTTTGTGGCCCAAGTGTGTGTGGCAAGTTTATTTTTCTGGAGCAAGGATAATTTATCATGGCTACACCAATGAAGAAAATAACACCTAATCGCTCCAAAACTTTTAATTTTCAACAGTCCCTTCCTTGGAAGGGGTATAACCTCTTAGGGCCCCTCCAGACAGTCTTATACAGAAAAGCACCTGCAGTTTATTAGTGCAATAGCTATGTCTTGTTCTGAGGACATCTTGTACATCTCTCCATCCTCTGGCTCTTCCTTTCTTTCCACCTCCTCTTCCATGATGTTCCCTGAGTCTTTGGAGAGAGTAGTGCAGCTGTCCCATGTAGGATTCTACCATCACTTACTCTTGTCATTTTGGCCAGTTGGAGGTTCCTACATTAACTGCTGTCTGCTATAGAAGGAAGTTTTTCTGATGGAGGTTGTACATGACACTAATCTCTAAGTATTAACTTGAGTATTTAGAAGGCAGTTAGACAGTAGGATCCTTTAGCAAAATAATAGTATCAGGTATCCACTTGGGCCTATGACTTCCCCTCCCATGAACTCTTGATGAGATTAACAGAACCAATGCATGAGTTGCCTCCTCATATTCAATGAAAAGGGTCTTGGTGTCCATGACAACACTCAGGTTACTACTGCTCTAGGAAGGCACATCTTCCCTGACAGGCCATTTAATTGCAGGATTCACAGCTGGATGAGATACAACTATTTCAATCTCTTCATTTGGAGAGTTGCTTCTGTGCTTCACATTGTCTTCCTTGGTTTTATTTTTTCATGTAGACATTTTTAGAGCTCTTGCTCCTGCCCCATTTTTGCTATCTGCGTATGTTTTATTATCCCAAGCCAGTCATTAAGTGACAGTTCCATGTTCCAATTTTTATGGAAGTCTTTATTTCTTTAAACATCTACTCTACTATGAATCTTCTAGAATGAATATGTGAGATTACAAGTTCCTGACTCTGTACTCTGGGGCCTGAATCCACTATGTCAGTCATCATGTAAATATCCTGACTGGGGGAGATGCACTTTTTAAATGTCCTTTAATGAAAGAGAAAACTTCCTTTTCATAAGTTATACTCAGAATGGCTCTTCCAATTCTGCAGTATGGCAGGATACCAGCTACTATGAAACCATAAAACACTACCTTAGATGATGTAATAAATCTTCATTTCTGTTAAACATATTTTGCCCAATATCAGAGATTTGGGCAAATACAGAAAATTACATATTTTATTTGACAATCTAGTTGAAGTAAAAGGTTTTAGAATTCCCAGGACCAATTATTTTACCCTACTCTCCTGGGGTTCCTTGATCATCTCTGGAAAGGAGTTTAGGGAAGTTTTTCTTAACCTAATATTTATCTCTCCACTTGAGGAAAATCTTCCAAGTTCACACTTCAAATGACAGCATAACAGGTCCAATGTAGAACCAGCAGTGTGTTCTCAGTGTGCAATGCCCCACCCTGAGTTGTGTTTCTATAAAAACACATTTTTTTCTCTCCTGGTTATCCACTAACACTGCTGTTTACATTTCAATCCACACATCACAACTCATGGCTAGATTGATTAATTAATTAATAATTATTTAATTTTCGGTGTTGAACTGGAAAGTTAATAAGAAAGACTTGGGCACTTCTCTATGCAATGACTCCTACATACAATAGAATATGCTGCTGTCCTTATTCAATTAGGAATGCATCAGGAACACTACTTAACACCTTCTCTGTGCTAATACAACATTAGACACTTCAGTGCTGATAGACGAAGGCCAATTGCTACAAATTTCATACTGTTTTCTTCTTGTTGGCAACTGGGGAAAGAAACACCTCTATGAGATCAATACAAGGAGTATTGTACAGGTGAACTGAGTACTCAATATCTAAGGAGGTGTTTTATAAAAGACGGAATGTTTGGGCTGAGACAAAGTCACTGGGAAGATGAGTCAGTTAGCTACCATTTGTATTAATGAATTTGTTGAGTATTGTACTATACTTACCATGTAGAGTATAATTCACAAATGTACTTAATATGTGTACTTGTGCATCTATGTAGAGTACTCCAATGAGTTTAAGCATTTTACTTGGAAATAGCGAAAGGTGGGAATAAATTAAAGTTCTCTAAATTTAAGAAATCTTTATTCAGTCATCACTGAGTCTTCTATATGTAAGCCTCCCAAAATTGTATTAAAAGTATGTCTATAATGATACATTTATTTCTTATGTAACTTCCTCAGAATTACTAAGTAATTCAATTTCAGGTATAATTGGCCAAGCATCCAGAGTTCAAGCCAAAGTATCTGTCTATCCAGTTTGATGACTAGCTATGCATACAGTAGCATGTTCCCTCTGAAAAGGGAACTTCAGGCCCGTGTGCATGTTCCTCTCTGAAGAGGGAACTTCAGGCCCATGTGCAGTGGAAAAAACTCTGAATCACAGGCAGGCACAGTTGTGGAATGCAGCTTTGATTTGAGATGGAGCCAGATGAAGGCAAAGGCAGTTTCCATTCACTGAGTAGAGAGCAAATACCTCTGAAGACTTACATGTGAAAGTTATGCAATAGTAAGATCTAGTCATCTTTGCCAAGTAAGCCTAAGGGAAATCTCCTTGGCTGAAGGTAACGAACGTTATTGCCCCTCCCCACACGTACATTGCTACCCAGAAGCACTGGCCTCTTATCCCATGAAATCTCCACTCAGTTCTTCCTCCTGTGAATTCTTGAACCATGTCACAATCCAGCCTCTCAGGTTTCAGCACCACTGAATAGCAATTTCTAGTGTCAATTACAGAATCCCACAGAAGACTAAAAATGATAAATTAGTAATAGCAAATAAATTTTGCATTAAAGTCGTTCTCTTATAGGTATCATATTTAAAGTTTAAACTCATGGATTATTTTAATTACTTGATATTATTAACATTATTATAAAGCAGGTTAGGTTGTATAACAACTTACCCAAAGTCACACAACTGATAAAAATCAAATATATATCAATTTAACTCTAAAAATCCATTTTTTCCTCTATGTCTTGATGTGTAAATGAACATCTGAACTTGGGAAAGAACTTTTACATGAGAAATAGCAGTGTTAATATCTTTACAAAGGGCATATCCCAATATGATGTGCTAACAATCTCTTCTGAAAGAAAAAGTTATTAACTGAATGTAGTTATTAGACAGAAATAGTATTTTGGCACTGTGTTCAGTTTTATGTTCTTTTGAATTGTTTTCCTTAATCTAAAAATAAATTAAGTTTCTAAATGGAGCCATTTTACATCAAGTTTTAAGTTACAATGAAGATACAAGATATAGTAGAAACAGCATTAGTATTTCCAGTATTTTTGCCATAGTGTTCAATTCTTAAAAGAAATACTATCAACTGACAATGGGGGAAACCTTTATACTTTACTTTGATAGTATTTATAGAACATATATTATAAATGTTAACATAATATATGTTCTATATATAAACATATATATATATAAACATATATAGAACATATATTATAAATGTTACCCTTCATGTGATAATTTATAGATGAGAATACTAATAGTAAAATTTGTGGGCAAACACTGAGCCAAGGGAACTTGGAGTTTAAAAAGAAATGTAAGTATCAAGCTGAGCTGCTTGTGACTGAGTGACTTTGTTCTTGCCTTCTTATGTCTTGTTTCTTGTAATGCTTATATTAAAAAATAAACAAAAGTTTCTTTAAAAACTTTTTAAAAAAGAAATGTAAAGCCAAGGAAAATTGTGAGAAACAGATGAATGATCTACTTTCAGTAATTTCATTTTTAAAAAGAAATATGATTAAAACAGAAGGGAGACAGGGCCGTACGAAAAGGGCTAACAGCTAGTCCAGCAACCTTCTGAGTCAGTTGTGACTATGCTGAGCACACAGAGGCTGGTGTGAATACTTCATGGGAAGTGATGTTACCTAATCACAGCCGTTAACAACAAATACTCCTCTCGGTTAAACAAGAGTTGATCATAAATCCTTAGCCACACTGATTTGAGGTCAATCCATTTACAGGACCATTTTAGTGTCAAAGCAGGAATTATGTGTTTTCTATGAGTAGGAAGAGTATATGGTTTGTCTGAAAGACTGAATGATGGAGTTCTGAAATGCATGAACCAATAAAATGAACAGTATGCCCTAGTTCCATCTTTTTCCTGTCCCAACCCCTGTCTATCTTTGCCTACTTCTGTTTCGCATAGTCACTTAGAGCTAATACATATGAAGAATCCAGAGTTTCTTTGCAACTTAGTGTTCCTCTGTGCTTGGAGGGAGTGGGAAAAACTTGATTTGGTGAGTTAGATAGTCCAGCCAATGGATCAAGAATTTCAGATTCCAAGTCTGATAGTATCGAGCTAATGTATAACCTTGAATATGAAACATTCTCATTAGATTTTAGCTGCTTTATCTGTAAAAAATAAATAAATGTGATAAACTGTAACACTATACACAAATATAAAATATTTGTCATGCTTTTCTGCCCTTGAAATTGAACTTGCCAGGCCACTTACACACACACACACACACACACACACACACACACACACACACACACGTACGTCTGTGATGGTAAATGAACAATGAAGTAGCTGGGTTTCCCAAGTGTTTATTTCCTGTCTGTACTCACTTGTCTGAAGAAACCAGCCAAACTGAGACTACTCTGGAGAGTTGTTGAGTCTGCAGTGTGGATTTACAGGACAGGATTCCTACGATGCTCTTTTGAGGTCTTCCCATCATAAAATACAAAAGCTGAAAAGTATTTCTTTAACTTCTCCATTTTCCCAATGATGAATTTATGGGTGCAGAGACGTAATTTTGCTTCTACTCTGTTAAGTAATTAAGTACTTAATTTGAAAGTATTGTAGTAACACACACTCTACTAATTGATAACTATGAATATATTTAAGGTTTAATGACAATATATTTAAACATTCATTTTCCTCAAATTTTCAAGGACCAAGATGTTATTCTAAATAGTCCAGAAAATTATGGTGAAAATGTTATAAGTCTTAGGCTACACCCTCAAAAAGGTGCAAGCCATTCAGGAAAACAAAATGAATTCTCTTAATACGTAATGCTTTTCTATATATTTCAAGGTTATATAAAAGCACAGCGAATAATTGATATCATGTATAATTATATAACTTGTTTATACTCTCCATGTGCAAGACTTACTCATTTTATTTCCGCGTAATTATAATAGAACTGCGACTTAAAGTTTCAAACTCAGCAACCTATACAAAGAGACTTCCCACCAGCTGCTGCCAAAGTTTTTCTCTTCTTGATTCACCCTTACCCCACTCTATATGGGTAAGACTATAACAGTTGAAAAGTGGGCAGTCTGGATGTGACCAACTTTCTTGTTTTATCATCTTAGCCATGCCTGAGGCCACCTATTCAACAACAGCTTCAGGAAGGGCAAATAAGGTTTGAAGCAAAATGGGGAGACTGCTCAGACCCATACAGTCACTCAGTGGAGATCTAGGGTTTCTTTACACAGCCCGGTAATCAATCTCAGGTCATGTACGAAGTGGGAAAAGGCATGTATTCACTACCTATTGCTGTCATAACAAATTGCCACAAACTCAGTAGTTTCAAACAGTTTTCAACTTATACTTCTATAGGCCAGAAATCTAGTAGATTCACAAAGCCCCAGTCAACATAAGAGCCACCATGGCCACTTACCCAAGGCTGCTGGGAAGAATCGGCTTCTAGGCTCCTTCAGTTGGCAGGATTCAGTTCTCCTCTACCTTCAGGCCATCACTAGTGAGCCCTGCTCTGAATCTGACACCAGCCATACAGTGTTCTCGGCTCTTATGGGCCCTTGCAGTTCGTTGGGCCCACTAAATAATCTGTAATCATTTCTTCTTATGAGTGCATATACATATCAAATCTGTAGAATTACAGAGGTTATGGTTTTGACATCTTTGGGTGGTCCTTCTGCCTGCCACAGAACTGTTCTCTGACATCAGAGAGCCCTGGGGGAGGAATTGCTGCATTCTCTATGTGCAGTGGGCTATTTCCGGGAGTCCTCTACCATAGCTCATCTTTTGAATGTTTTGAAGATATCATTCACTGTGCCTGTTGCTCTCTATCATGTGACCTGGTCTCACACTGGTCTGTTTGTATAGAGATGGAAGGGTGGCCTGGGGCATGGAGAGGAGCCATGTCCTCATACACCAGACCAGGTAGCCCCCATTACAAGGCTTTTTTCTCAAAGCTGTTCTGATCCTTCCTCGGCCTGCCAGGGCCCTTTCTCTCTGACTCTGGCTGTTTGAAATCAATAAAGAAGAAGGGAGGTTGCTTGAAATTTGCTAGGCTGTTCTTTGTAAAACTTGGAGCCGGAAGTTTTATGTCTTACAAATTTAACTTTACAACAAGACATCCATTTGTGTATCCTTCACTGTGAGGAAATGTTTCAGGAGATGTTTGCTGGGAGATGTTTCATTGGTAATACCTATACCAGTCACCAAGTTATGAAGTATTTAAGAAGAGGACACTTTCCATACCGAAATCTATGAGCACATTTTCATATTGTTCCATACCTGTCATTTTCTCTTGCTATAGACTAGCTATCACCATGCTTTAAACAATCTACAAGTTAATAATTAATATGTATATCCTCTCTATAATAAATGCATACCACAATAGATTGTTTAGATATTTTTAAGTATTGAGGAACATAATACATTAATACACCGAGTGCCACTTCAGCTGAGGGATGTCACCTCCCACTGTGGTGCAGAGGCTCAGCGTTGCTTTCCTGCAGAAAGGGTTCGGCCACTGTATGTCACACTTGTTATTTGTGGTGAGGGATAATCTCGGGGTGTTTTTTTCTCTTTCTTCAGTAAGAGTCTCCTGCTGAGGGGAATCTTTCATTTTGAAATGGGTCATAAAAGTTCTTGCCTTGTGTCAAGAATCTGTCTCCTACAAGAGCCCTTGTCAAAGGCCAGTATTAAAGTTAAAAGGCTACCTTTCAATGTCTCTGTTTCTTAACCTTGTGCTGACCAGCTACTGCCACACTCTGAAATCCAAATCTTTCTAGAGCAACCACCCTTTGGTCTTGCCGTCTTTTAATTTCTTACATTAGATTATATTTCACAGGAAGAGAGGAGCTAACATGACACACACATGGAAGTCAGAAGACAACTTGCAGGGGTGTGTTCTCTCCTTCTACTGTGTGGGTCCAGGAGATTAAACTCAGGTATCAAGCTTGATGACAAGCAACTTTATTGGTTGGCTGAGCCATCTCACCAGTTTGATCCTGGTATCTTAACTCAGTCTATCTTCTGTGTTTTCCCAGATCCTATTACACTCATCTTGTCATAGAGGCTAGCACACCTTAGTACAATCATCTCCTCATTTTTAGTACAGTCGTCTCCTCATTTTTATTTCATCCAGAGGGAGGTATTTTTTTTGAAAGTCACTTAACACTCAAACTCAACCTAAGGCTGTCTCATAGAGAATAGTTCATAAACACTGGCTGAATGGATGGATATTTCTGTTAATACTATGTCATCATAGAGCAGCAGCCAGACCAGATTTAGTTTCCATGACTTGAGTCTATAGGTGTTAGGATGGTACCAATTCTACATACACTGGCCAACATGTCTAACCATAATGCCTCACTCTCTCCCCTGAGATTATGACTGCTGAGATGAGGTTAGGCAAGGAAGGAAGCAGTGTGTGCTCACCATGTTGCCTAAGCCTGTCACATAAGCAGCACAACTCACATTAGTCATGTCCATATAAGAAGCCCAGAAGTACCCTGCCTGTGGTTATAGTTAGCAAGAACTTACTAGATACCCTGTAGGCCTTAAGTGATGACAGTGTTTCTGTTTCCTAATGTGTATGGAGCTATGCAATAACATAAACTTTGCTATGAAACCACAGCCCTGTCAGAGAGTAAGGACAGGGAGAGAGTGCTATGATGAACTGAACAGCTGACATGCCTCCCAAGCAACTTTTGTGTTTGTCATCAACTTGTAATTGTAATGGTGCTTGTTCCTTGCTTTTGCCTGCTATGATACCCCATCCTTGTCCTTTAACAGTGGTTAAACTGAAAACCTCACGGGGACGAGGACTGTACTCCATCTCCAGCAACACTGTGGCTGCCATTATCTGCACTGACGAGGACTAAATGAGTAAGCTAAAGACTATGTTGATGGCCTTATGTTATTTTCCATTATTAGAACAGAACACCACAGACTGGGGAGTTTACAAACAACGGAAGTTTCTTTGGATTATGGTGCTAGAAGCTAGGAAGTCCAAGAGGAAAGAGTAACTTCTAGTAGGACTTTCTTTCAGCCACAAACATCATTACAAAATACTGACTCCTACTGTAATCAGATCCCAGTCTGGAAGCTCACATTCAGCTCCTGTAAGTGTCCTACACACACACACACACACACACACACACACACACACACACACACACACACACACAATTAAAAGAAAAAGTAAAGTGGAGTTGATATTTGTACCCACAAAGATAGTTTTCATTTGATTTTCATAAATACCTTGAGGGGATAAGGCTAAATCTATCCATTTTATACTTAAAGAAATTAAGGCACAAGGTGAAAATGCTTGCCAAGGTTACAGGTGCCAAGGGTCAGAGCTTAGAGCACAGGTGTGACGGTTAATGCTGGTTGTGAACCCAACAGGATCTAGAATCACCTAGGAGACAAGTTTCTGGTGCTGTATATGAGGAAGCATCTAGATTGGGTTAATTAAGGTCAGAATACTGAGCCTCATTACAGGTGGAATCATTCTATGGGCTGGAATCCCAGACCAACTGAAACACCAGCATCCATCTCTCTGCTTCATGACTATGGATACAATGTGGCTAACTGCCTCATATTCCTGCCACTGTGACTCCCCTCCATCATGGACTGTACCCTAGAAGTATGACCCAAAAGGTCCTTCCTTAAGTTGCTTTTGTCAGATATTTTGCCTCATGTCTTAATCAGGGTGCCATTGCTATAATGAAATACCATGACCAAAGTGCATGTTGGAGAGGAAATTATTTATTTGACTCATACCATTCATATCACTGTTCATCATCTAAGTAAGTCAGGACAGGAACTCAAACAGAACAGAAACCTGGAAGCAAGAACTGATGCAGAGGCCATGGAGAGATGCTGGTTATTGGCATGGTCCCCATGGCTTGCTCAGCCTGCTGTCTTATAGAACTTAAGACCAATCAGCCCATGGACAGTATTACTTACAATGAGCTGCCCCCCCCCATCAATCACATATTTTTAAAAAGTGCCTTATAGGCTTGCCTAGAACCTGAACTTATGGAAGCATTTTCTCACCTGAGGTTCCTTCCTTCTGATGACTCTGGCTTGTGTCAAGTTGACATAAAACCAACCAGAACACCTCAGTAATAAGAAAAGTAGCTACCATAACACAGTCTGACTGCCATGCTACATCTTGTATGAAAATCTCTACAATACCATCCAAGAAGTGGGCATTATCATGTACAAGACCACAGCTACAGTGCTTGTGCACTATACCTGGCTGTAACTGACAGCTGTGCAAAACAAGGATGGTGATTGTTGAAGAGTTCATTTGAATGTAGGAAAGGATATCCATTTCTGTACACAAAAAATAAAGAAGCTATAGAAATATGACCCTCTGTGGCTGGCATACAGATGACATCTGATCAGACCTTTCATTATGGTTTTTGCATCACGATTTAAAATGCTCTCCAAATGTATCAGATGACCCTGTGTTAAAGCCGATAAATAATGTCTGAAATGTCAGATTATACCATAAAGTTATTTATTTATTTATTTATTTATTTATTTTGGTTTTTTGAGACAGGGTTTCTCTGTGTAGCCCTGTCTGTCCTGGAACTCACTCTGTAGACCAGGCTGGCCTTGAACTCAGAAATCCACCTGCCTCTGCCTCCCAAATGCTGGGATTAAAGGCATGTGTCACCACTGCCCGGCCAATTTTTTGAGATTTAACATCACTGTCCAGAAATATGTTAAGACTCCCATTCTATGAGTAGCTATCTGTCTCAGATGCTCCAACGTTTTGTAGTAGAGGGAGTTTCCAGGTGTTCAGAGGTCTCTATAAATTGGCTAAGTTTTAGAAGCTATGCTTTGTGCTTCCCACAATTATAGTTAACTCAGTCATTCTGGATTTCTGACGGGGTTGAAAACTTATAGCCTCATAGCCAATCCTGGCTATTTACCTTGAGAGAAAAGATTTGAGTGGATGGTCTTCAGCTGACATTCATCCTAAAGCCAAGGAAAAAGCCAGGTTCAGAACTAAGTGTTTTAGTTAGGATAGATGACAGAGGTTCTGGTTAGTCAACAAAATGATGGACTGGGTATTAGGACTATCTTGTACCTCATTGGTACAAATTGGTATAATTATGCTCAAATTGTATTTTGAGAGAATAGTTTTATTTTAACAAGAAGGGTGATATGTAGGAGGAGCTAAGGTGGGAGGAGTACTGAGAGAAAGAGAAGGAATAAGGAGAGGAGGAGAAGAAGGAGAGGAGAAGCTAGGTGATGAGAGAGAGAAAGAGAGAGAAAGAAGGGGGAGACAGGAGGCAGATGTTCACGTATCTCCACCAGTCAAAGATAGTTGATATATCTAGGTTGGGTAGTGAGTTACACCTCTGATTGAACATTACCAAACTTATAAAGCCTTTGATTAACATTTTTTTAAAAATGTATAAGTGCAAAAGGGAAAGGGGGACATGGGATAGGGGTTTTCTAAGGGGGGTGGGAATGGGAAAAAGGGATGGCATCTGAAGTGTAAATAAAATATCCAATAAAAAAAAAGAATAAAAAAAGGATTTTCTATGTTTATTTTTTGACATGGAAAAGGCACCAATCTGTAAAAGAATATAATTGTTAATATAAGTCAGCAATGACTTCTAACTCTTTTTCCTAGGTTGTACTTTCTAAGCTTACTTTGAAAATGTGTTAGATTAAAAATCATGAGAATCCAATTGTCTGGGACGCACATCCTCTTAGGGGAAGTAAAAGCTTGGCTGCCAAAGCCACACACTGATTAAAGCAACCAAAGATGAAAGGAAGCAGAGAGAATTTCCCAAGTACTCACAAGCTTGAGGAGATTAACTTCACATCTGTCAACAGAAGTAAATGCTGTTTTATTCCTGTTTTTAACTACAAGAAATAGTTTTGCAAACATGTTCTTCCTTCCTCTGAACAGTTGATGGGCCACCAATGCTTCAGAAATATGACCATGTGACCGGCTTTGTAGAGTCAGCTCATTCTAACTGCCTCTGAATCCTAGTAGGGACTCCTCAAATAACCACAGAACCAAACATTTATGAGTTCTTAAGATCAACTCTAGCAAATTATATAACATCAGCCACTCTCTGTGGGGTCAACACCTTACCACACATGCCACAGCCTCCTTTTCTATATTTATTAACAAAATAATACCTCGAGTCTAGTTGCCACAGAGACTGATAGTTTCATTCATGAAATCTATGTAATACAGAAGACTGAGGGGGAAAGGGCTGTCCTCCAAAGCTATTTTTAATTTTTTACATGGAAAAGGCACCAATCTGTAAAAGAATATAATTGTTAATATAAGTCAGCAATGACTTCTAACTCTTTTAACGTTAATCATGTTGCAAGATGACAGTGTGCCAAGAGATTAATTGCTGTCATATTTGCCTGTGTAGACTCAGCCCCATGCTTCCTATAAAGTTTTCATCAGGAAAATAGCAGGTTTTCGTCGCAGAGGAAATTTGTGCTATTAGAAGAATCTGACCCTGGAATATTTGAGACTTCAGGGAGGACTGTGGTGTTAGCCAAGAAGCATTTAGCAAGCACGAATTTTGATCTCAACAATGGTGTGGGGAGTTTATATGGAGATTGCAGAAGCATAACTCACAGGACCACTGTCTCCGAAAAAAAGTTTCTGCTGTGGATGAGTGGTGACTCTGTCTTTAAATATTCTTGCTCTGGTGTCTCTGTCTCTTTACCTCTCTACACCATCATTTTAAGTCTTTATGGCTTCTCTTGCCCTTCCATTCGGAAAACATTGCTATTCATGGACACTAGAGTCATGACCTTTGCTCTTCCTATACAGTCACTCTAAGATCATTGTAACCTGACAGATAACAAATCTGAGCTATACCTCAAGATGAAAATTGTATAACTAAAAAAAAAAAAATGCATGTATCTAACTTCCCACTGTTCATCTCCATTTGGAAATCCCAAGACTCATTGTTTCCAAAACTGAATTCATTTAATGCCAATTAAAATAATTTGTCCTTGTATTTTTGACCCTAGAAGATCCTTTGTTCAAACCACAATCTACCCAACAGTTCATTCTTTATTCCTCCTTTTTATAGACTGCTTCTTTTCCTTCTGCATCACAGTCTTAAATAAATCTTGTTACACAGATTTCTGGTTTTAATGACCTTGCCTAAATTGCTACAATGACTTCCACTCTTGCTTTTTCCTATGCATTCTCCAGAGAATAGAGAATGTATTCCATCATGATCTATAGCCGTCATGATCTTCTGAAATGGAGATGATGACAGAGAGAAATAGAGGTGAAAAGAGGGAAAGAAGAAGGGGAGAATGAAGTTGTCATTGCAATATCACTCTGTGGCAATTGTCCTGCATTTTCACTGTCTGCAGATAAGTCTTGGTCCCTAGTTATCTGCTGCTATGATGCCGACTTTTCCTCATCTCTTACCATATGCTTGACCAGTCTCTATAATAACACAAAATTATCCTTCAGTTCTTAGTGATATTCCTTTACCCCTAGATCTGAGATTAAGCTACTTGGCTTCAAATGCTTTTACCATTGTCTCCACAGCCTTCATTTGGCTCATTGTTTCTTTTCTTCAATATTTCTGCTGTCCATCCTCTCTATAATCCTTGTGGTCTAAGTTGAATGCACTACCACTGCGCCTTATAATCACCCCCAAGACAGTGTAGCGAGAAATACCACATGTTTAACATAAGACATCACTGTAAGACCCCCGCAAGGGAACCCTCACCCAAGTCTGGACCTGCACGAACCCAAGGACACACGAGAGACCTTCTTGATGCAATTGCAGAGGAGGTTTAATGACGAGGGCCCTCGGGCCGGAACATATCTCACGCAGGAGATAGAGGTTCCGGCCCAGAACCCAGGAAATTTGGGATATTTATGGGTAGGGGCTGGGGAGAGCAGGAAAATTTGGCGCGCTTACATATGATTGGATATTTCAAACATCAGCAACTTGCAGAAGTGGCTACGTGCGAGCTGGCAGATAACTAGTTACTTTTGACCATGAAACCTTGGACTTCTCAGAAAGGGGGAGAGAAAAGTAAACACCAGATGGCCCATTACTCATTTGGGCTTGTCTGGGCACCTCTTAGCATGCCTTTTCATTTGGGTCACCCTGCCCCTGCAGGGGCTTAATATTTTTATTATGACTATATTTAACAAATTGTTGGTGGTCTTTGCTGACCATGAATTTTTGTTATTGTTACAATGCTGTTTTCAAATTTTGTTCTCACATCGCCATAGGAGCCTTCATACAAGAGCACTGTCATAAGTGAGTAATAGATAAGATGAATGTTTGCCAAAGAAAATTTTTTGAAATCTTTTGGCCATGAACAGTTTGTCTGCTCAATTGCACATTCAAATTACCAGTCGTTCACAGCAGAAACTTTTGCTGGAAACGGTGGTCCTATGAGATATGCTTTCCCAATCTCAACATAAACTTCCCACACCATTGTGGAGTTTGAAATTTGTGCTTGCTGAATACTTCTTGGCTAGCCACACAATCCTCTTGAATCTCAAATTGTGTTGCAGAGTTAACATACAGAAGGCAGGATTACTGTTGTTAGGTATGTGGCTAGCATCATAAGAAATTGCTACATGGAGCCAGGCAGTGGTGGCACACGCCTTTAATCCCAGCACTTGGGAGGCAGAGGCAGGTGGATCTCTGAGTTTGAGGCCAGCCTGGTCTGCAGAGTGAGTTCCAGGACAGCCCGGGCTATACAGAGAAACCCTGTCTTGAAAAACCAAAAAAGGAAAAAAGAAAAAAAGAAATTGCTACATGACCCAAGTGTCTCTGTAAGACCAACTTGATTTCTGCAGAAAGGTACACCACACTAGTGAGCATTGGCCAATCATATGGAGTGGCAGGCTTTGGAGAGAAGTTGACATTTTTTTAGGGAGGTGAAACTCAGGAGAAAAGAACCTTACATTCTAGAAACTAGAAACACAAAACTTATGTGGGGGGTTACTAAATGGTGCTCTCTTGAAATGGAGACATCCTTGCTCAGGTCATCAGCTAAGCTTGACAATATGATTCTCACAGTATTCAAAGAAAGCTAAAAAGTTCTCAGGATTAGAGACTTGCTACTTGATGAAAGAAATTTAGAAAGAGCATTGAGACCACAGTGTCTGGCAGCAAGATGAGGCAAAGAACTTTTGCAATGAATGTCAAATTTTCAGTTTATACAAGTCCTCAGCCTCTCTGTATACTCCTCCTTCTGTAAATGAATAGTTGTATATGCCTCTCCAATAACCATGACTTCATTAGCTCTGAGTAGTTGACTAGGTTTCCAGTACTAGGCATCATTTCTTTTTTGTTGATCAGTTCCAAAATCCAACTAGATAGCTGTTAGTAGCTGCCACTATGGAAATCAGTGTGGAGAATTCTTAAAAAGCTAAAAATGAAGCTACGTATAACCCAGCTATACCTTTGGCTGTATATGTATATATACATCTTTGGCATATGCACAAAGGACTTGACATCTTACTCCACAGATACTTGCTCAGCTATGTTCCTTGCTGCTCTGTTCACAATAACCAAGAATTGGAAATAACTAAAATGTCCTACAACTGATGAATGTATAATGAAAATGTGGCAATAAATGCTGTGAAGTACTGTTCAACTATAAAGAAAAATTAAATCATAAACTTTGCGTGTAATTGGGTGGTATTGAGTTAGGTAACCCAAACCCAGACAGACATACACAGTATCATTTTTATCATGTTTTGAGTCACAAGTTATCATTGTCTATGTTCTCTCTCTCTCTCTCTCTCTCTCTCTCTCTCTCTCTCTCATTTCCATGTTCTTTATCTCATGAGAGCTCACCATAGTAAGCCTAATATATGTCTCTGTATGTATTTAAATATTTCAAAGATATACATCTAACTTTATATATTTATACTTATTAATATAAAATATATTAGAAGTATAAATATATTTAAATGTAGTATTTCTTTAGGTATTCATGTGTTTTAAATTTACTCAGATCAATCTCTATCTGAATTAATCTCTTGTCAGTACAAAACATCAGCACAGGCTACATCTTCAGATGGGCACATTTTATAAATGTTGCTACCCACGTCCAACCAGCGGAATAAGGCAACAGCAACTGTGTTCTTCTTCAAGCGGTTTATTCAGCTATCCCTGTACAGCGCGCTTCCTTTGTCTCTCTTTTCTTGTCTTCTCTTCTCCCCAGCTCCCGCAGCCCCTTATAAGCATTGCCTTGATCCTATCAGCAGCTGCCATGAAGTCACTAATTGGCCACTCTCAATGACGCGAGGTGGGGTGATCGGGTAACCACATCTCTCAGCACATACAGCTCCATATATGGAGTTGTCTTTTCTCTCAAGCAATGACTATGCCAAGCGCCACCTTGTAATGGTGAGAGCAGAGCTGCTTCCCACAGCTCCTCCTTTTTTGTTTTATGCAAGCAGAAGGACACAGAGGTCTGACCCCCTGTATTTGAAGGGAGATTGTCAACCCCATTTTCACCACCTGCCATCTACAGTATGGTTACCATGGGCGACCCAACCCAATGCTGTTTTCCAGGGGACAGGAACTAGGGCAAAACCTGTATGCAGTCAGATATATGTCCGAGGGTATACAGCACCCTCTGCGGTGCTACGCCCTACATCCTGCTGCATGTTACAACTCAGAGCTCTTCAAATAGCTTAGCCAGATTTGCAGGGACTGGCCTCCTTCAAGAGCAGTAAATGCTTGAACAATTATGGCATTAGCGTTGCGCTATTGCATGTGCATCTTCAGAATGGACCATAGTGCTAGGCAACTGACAAGAACAAGGCAAAAAGCTAAGGGCTGCAATTCCCACCCATTCTTTTAGGTGGTTCATTGCAGATCGAATCCAGGAGGCCAGGCCCTCAGCAACAGACAGGTCAACACAGGTGGAATTCACGTGCACCACGGCTAGCCGCAGCTTCTGCATCAAGCCATCGAAATCTTCCATCCAATTTCCTGTAAAAATACTAAGACAAATTTCTAGACAAATGAACTGCTTGACTTGCATTTTCATATCTTGCAGATGTCACACAAAGACCTGTATACTTCCACTGACAGCCCAACTGAGCTAATTCCATGAGCACATCTACTTGCTCCTGGACTAGATCTACTCTTTGATTCACCAGCATAATGCCTGCTCTCAATTGAGAATTAATCTGCCTCTGTGTATCCAGGGCCATAGCTGCATTGGCCTGCTGCAATAGCAGCAGTAGCTGACACTGCAATAGGTGTCACGATGGCAGCAGTGATACCAAAATCCCTGCGTGTCCTAAACAGGGTCATAGCTGATGGTGCCTCCAAATGATTTCCCTTTTTGCACTTCGGGTATAAACCTGGAGTTCGGCTTCTTTGATCCTGATTACCCTGCAGCTGAGAGCATTGACGCTTCAGGTGTCCTGGTTGCCCGCACTTAAAGCACACATTATTATTTGCTGCACCTATACCTCGAGTCATTTGCATCACAGCAGTGGCTAGCCCTGCATTAGATAAAGGTCCTCCTATTTCCCTACAAATTTTCATATTTAGACCAAACAAAATTTTCTTGTCTTTCTAGCTGTAATTTCAAGAGAAAGGCACCTTGTCACTGAGATTTTTCTAAGAAAGACAACTCTTCTTTATCATAGAAGCCAAAAAGCTGCTGGGCCTTTTAAAAGCAGCTTATACTGACAATCAGTTCCTGGAAAAGTTTTTCCAGCTCAGCTCGACTCTTAGCTACAGGTGTAGGGTAACTTATCAACCTCTGCTGTGCATAGTAAGACTGCCTTTCAAACCAAGGTAAACTAGAACAAAGGCTGGATCAAGCTGTTTTAATGATCTTTTCTTTTGAACCTGAAACATAGAACACCATAAAACATAGACCACCAATCATTCAAACAACAATTGACACACGTGGACATTGGTGCACCAAGGACAAGACAATAAACAAAGAAAGCAGAACTAAGGTTTTCTCCTGTGGAAGAGAGAAACTCAAGATGTCTCCTGAATTTTCTCTTGTTCCTAGGAGAACTCTGAAACAGCCTTTTCATTCTTTTTTTGCTGACACAACCCAGAGAGAGAACAGCTGCTTTTCAAACCCCTTTTTCTCTCTGATATTCAAGATGGTCCATAGTATCAAAATAATTATTTTGTTTGATTCTCTGGAATCTAGTCTTCTGGAGGCCTACCTCTGTCATAACTGATCCATATAATTCTGGAAGATATAACTACTACCTTAATGACCTCATCAAAAAACTCATAGAAAAACCTTTTTTCCCAAATTAGCCTTTCCTTAAGCCAGTAACCAGAAAAACCTATACATTGACCTTTTGTCCAGAGGAAACATTGACCTTTTGTCCAGAGGAAAAATATAAATATACAACTCAAAATCACACCCATTTTAAAAGTTAAATCAATTAACATTATCATTCTTGGACCCTTCGCTCCTTGGCCATCTTAAGATCCTTCCCCAAAACCAAAACCTCATCCACGGCCTGTAAGAACTTTTCCAAAGTAGCCTTCTTAAGCTCTACTCCTTTTGATTTTTCTGCTTAACTTGTCCCAAAACCGGGAACTTTATAGTCTCTAAACCGAGAACTTATCCTTGTCCCACTTACCTGGGAACTTTATAGTCTCTTCCGAGAGACTGACTTGTCCCACTAACTGGGAACCTATTTTCACTTTCAACTGTCACTTTCAACTGTCACTTTCAACTGTCACTTTCAACTCTCGCCTTCAACTCTCGCTTTCAACTGTCACTTTCAACTGTCACTTTCAACTCTCACTTTCAACTCTCGCTTTCAACTGTCACTTTCAACTCATCCCAATACCGGGAACCTATCTTGTCTCCTACCCGAGAACCTAACTTGTCCCACTTACCTGGGAACTTACCCAGTCGACTGTCCTAAAGCTGCAAGAAGTTCTGAACACATCCCGAGAGGTTTCGGTGGTTCCCGGGTTTCGGCACCACTTATCGATACCCATGTCCGACCAGCGGAATAAGGCAACAGCAACCGTGTTCTTCTTCAAGTGGTTTATTCAGCTATCCCTGTACAGTGCGCTTCCTTTGTCTCTCTTTTCTTGTCTTCTCTTCTCCCCAGCTCCCGCAGCCCCTTATAAGCATTGCCTTGATCCTATCAGCAGCTGCCATGAAGTCACTAATTGGCCACTCTCAATGACTCGAGGTGGAGTGATCGGGTAACCACACCTCTCAGCGCATAGAGCTCCATATATGGAGTTGTCTTTTCTCTCAAGCAATGCCTATGCCAAGCGCCACCTTGTAATGGTGAGAGCGGAGCCGCTTCCCACATATAAAGCTATGACAAAAGTCAGATTGCTTATTAGGAAAGCAAAGGCAGTATGTGTTCTACAGATCCATCCAGAGGATAGAATGATATGGTCATCTAGCCTAAGAGAAAGAGTCTAATAAAGTATGAAATGATACATAATCAATGAGCCTGAAGTTCTTTAATAATGTATAATTGATACTGAAATGAAAATATTAAAGGTGAACTATCAAATGTTGCTCTCTTACATTGCTGGCAAATGAGAACTAAGTAACTCAAGGAGAAAGGATGGCTAAGAAAAAATCATCATGCCCTTGGGCATTGTATTGAGATTCAAAGAACTTCAAACCAAAGCCTGTCTATACCTTCTGTTTCTCAACAAAACAAGAACTGGGAAGCTTTCTATTCATGTTAATTAATGTTTAGAATCCAAAATTAATTGAGTTAGATGGAATCTACCTGGAGGGAGTCAGCTCAGAAAAATTACTTCTTTGCTTTCCTGATCTCATGAAATAAAATCTTTCAAATCCAACTTACAGGCTTTGTTTCTCAAGAAGTGGTCTATAGTTAGTTTTCAGGCAATTTATTCTTGAAATTGATCTTGTGTCTTCAGAATGCTAGCTTTCATTCATAATAATGCTACTAAGAGGGTTTCATCATAGGCTGGTAAACATCAGCACCCTAGAGTAAGCCTGACACACAGAGAGACATATTCTGCACACTAGGGTATTCTCTCTCATTCTCTTTTTTTTCCTGCCAGAACATCATATATGCTGCCAAAGACTTCCATGCAAATGGTTCTGACATCTAAGCTACTGGCTTAACTTCTACTCAAGTAGATGATGGCAAACTCTAAAACAAGAAGGCCAGTTTGGAAGCTCCAAAATCTCAGGCTAGATTGTCACCAGCTCCAAATCTGGCTCTACAAACCTTACAAGTTTCTTTTTAGAGAAGCATCAGCTACCAGTTTGGGATTTTAAAGTATCCATTTAAATCTGGGTGTATTAGTCTGTATTCTCAGGAGTAATAGAACTTATAGAATGAATCTTTCTGTAAATATAAAAAGGGGATTTATTAGAATGACTTACAGGTTATGGTCCAGCTAATCCAACAAGGTCTGAGAGTCTAGTTGTTATTCAGTCCAAGAGGCTGAATGTCTCAGTTGGTCTTCAGTATATGCCAGAATCCAGAAGTAGGTTCTGAAGTCAGTGAAAGAATGGATTTGCTATCAAGGTGAGAGCAAGCAGGCAAAGAATGAAGCTTCTTTCTTCCATATCCTTTATATAGGTCACCAGAAGAATGTGTGGTAATTTTTCCCACTTCAAAAGTGCTGTATTAAAGGTGTGACTTCCCACCTCAAAGATATGGATCATTAGCGAATCTTCCCACTTCAAGTGATTAACTAAAAATTCTTCACAGATGTGCCCAGACATTTCGGGAGTTTAGTTAATTCTTGATATAGTCAAGTTGACAACTAACACATGTCTTTAATATCAGCACTTTGGAGACTAGAGCATCTTTGCTGTGCGTTTGAGGCTAGCCCAGTCTATACAGCAAGTACCAAACCAACCAAGATCCTATCTCAAAAAAAAAAGCACTGCCTTTTGATTTATTATCTAATATTTGAGGGTATAAATTAACTACGATATTGTAGGCTCTGCCCTTTGACATAAAATAACTTTTTTACTTAGTTTTCTATTGCTGGGAAGAGGCCCCATGACCAAGGGAACTTATAAAAGAAATTTAATTGGGACTCATAGCTCCAGAGGGTCAGAGTTCATAGCCATCACAGTAGCTGAGAGTTTACATCTTGAGACAACAAGCCACAAGGCTCAGACAGAGTGAGGAGAGAGAGAGGGAGAGAGAGAGAGAGAGAGAGAGAGAGAGAGAGAGCGAGAGAGAGAGAAAGAAAGAGAGAGACTGGGAATGGTGAGGATTTTTAAATCTCAAAACCCACCCTTAGTGACACAGCTCCTCTAACAAGACCACACCTCATCATCCTTCCCAACAGTTCCATGACTTTCAAGGGGTCAGGGGTTTAAATATATGAGCCTTTGGGGGCCATTCTCATTTAAACTACCACAATCAGCAACTCTTTGGGCGGCTTTAAATAAATTCCAAAAAATAATAGAAATTGACTCATTAAGATTGAAATGTAAAGGATTATTAATATTTTCAAGTACATTAATGTAAGTAGAAATCTTCCTGAAGAGAAATACGACTCACAGGTGAACCAGGCAAGACTATGGACCCAAGACAGTGTTAATGCCAAAATGAGGGTGTATTTTAAAACTGGATTTCCTATCTATGTTAAGAAGCAAGAAACTAGAAATTTTACTTGAGAGTGAATGGGCTGAGGGAAGGAACTACTTGAAGGTACAGGAAAAGAGTAGCAAAGGAAAGAGAATGAGACTCCCCCCCCCCCCGCCCAGTCACATGAACAAACAACTGAATCATGTGCGTCTGTGCTTACGATGTCACCTCTCTGACCATAGTGTAAACCTGTAAGTCTGTCATGTTGTTAAGAATCATTAGAGTTTTGCTTTGGGGCAAAATGAGGGATGGGAAAATGAAGTTGTTAAAAGAAA
Organism: Arvicanthis niloticus; assembly: GCF_011762505.2. Lineage (NCBI taxonomy): Eukaryota > Metazoa > Chordata > Mammalia > Rodentia > Muridae > Arvicanthis > Arvicanthis niloticus. The sequence goes on along the minus strand of NC_047667.1, from coordinate 48,283,247 downwards.
ATGGAGAGTGATCATGACTTTAAAAGCAAAGCTGCCTGCGCCTTGTGCCCTAGGAGGTACCTATGAAACAGACCAAATGTGGAAACAAGAAAGGAGACCTACTCCAAGAGATGTTCATCTGTCCCATATGAGGAGAGGCCCTGGGACACTCTAGTCTAGGAGAAAGAGGCAGGTAAGCAAGGAGGAAGCACTGCTCACTGGCCCTCATCTTCTGCTTCTAGAGCACAGACTCCTCTTCAAAGGGCAAATGAAGAGAAAAGGAAGATTCAATGCTGGGATCAACCTATTAATAATGAAATTATTTTTGCTGCCCAGATTTCACTTTTATTTGAGTGCTTCCTTAATCAAGCTTCTTCTCAGCAAGATTCAGCACATCAGGCCCCTTTTAATGGACTTAGCACTAATGGCACAGCAGATACTGCCAGGGCCCCATCTCTTTTAAATCTGCACACTGGCCACACAGTGGTGGTGCACACCTTTAATCCCAGCACTTGGGAGGCAGAGGCAGGCGGATTTCTGAGTTCAAGGCCAGCCTGATCTGCAGAGTGAGTTCGAGGACAGCCAGGGCTACACAGAGAAAGAAACCCTGTCTAAAAAAAAAAAAAAAAAAAAAAAAAAAAAAAAAAAAAAAAATCTGCACACTGGTGAGGGTTCTCTGCTTGGAGAAAGTTGATGAGTAATGTTTTCTGAGTTTATCTTTCTGGTTTAAACTTTAATCATTTCCTGTAGAGATTGTTCCCAAGTGACGCCCTGATCAGACAGCTGGATTCAATTCACCTCTCCCCCTTCCCTATAGTTTAAACCGCTGAAAACTATTGAGAAAGAAACACGCATATTTTCAGCAGCATGATAAACAATTGCTGTGCTTCAAGCTAACAGTCTGGAGGCCTGCAGCCCCAGAACCAAGTTCCATATTAATGCAAATGGTGCTATGACCTGACTTTCTGAAAATGGTGGTCCCTTGTCCTTCTGGTTTAATTGTCGTTAAGCTGATTTTTGTTGTTACCATTTCTTTTCTAAAAGAGAGCCAGCGCCAGGTATGGCTTTAGTAAATGACCAGCTGTGGATAGAAAATTCAGTTCTCACAGAGGGTGGAAGAGGAATTAAAACATCAGCCACTGATGTGCTTGAGTGTGAAGATGAACCTGCTTCCCCTGCCACTGTCTCTGTTTTCTCCCTAAAGAATCCCCAAAGCTCATGAGTAGCTACCTCTTTGCATTAAAAATCGTTGTTTTCTGTCTCTAAAGATTTATTTATTTATATTTTATACTTATGACTGCTTCGCCTGCATGTGCATATGTATACCACATGGATGCATGGTGCCCAACAGATACCCGAAAAGTATGCTCTATTCCCTAGAACTGGAGTTACAAATCATTATAAGCAGTCATGTGGGATCTGGGAACCAAATGAAGGTCCTCTGAAAGAACAGCACATGCTCTTAACTGCTAAGCCATCTCTTCAGGGACAATTAATATGTTTTCTACCACACCATTGATTCTTTTCATTTTGTTCCATGATGAGCCTTTCCAGACCCATCATAGTTATATTTTCCACCTTAGGAAACCTTCACAGTACTGCCAGGATGAACCTTCATCATTGTGGCATCCCAAGATGATGCCACTTTGTCAATCACATGCAGAGTTTATGCAGAGAGCTCTCTGACTGAATCATGAGTGCTTCAGGGAGAGGGAACAAAACTTTGCCCTACTCCCTTTTGAAAAACTTCTCTCTTTGGCTTAATGGGGTACAACAAGAGTTTTTATTTGTGTGTGTTAAATATCTTATTTGGATTCATTGCATTTTCATCCTATTTCAGAGAAACATTTGAGTGGTATTTTAAAGGTTTCTGAAGACTATTCAGATACATTCATTTACTTTGTTCTCCAGATCTTCCACATGGCTAGGGAGGTGTTATCAGCACATCCTTCTATTATATGAACATTCAAATAAAAACATTCTGGGCAGAAATGAAGACTAGTGATGAAATAGCTACATGCCGCTAGGAACATTCTTAATGTCACTGATACTTGAGATGAGATAAATGGTCAACTTATGTGTTAAATATTTCACTGGAAGAAGAAAAGAGAGACGAGGAGAACTTAGTCCTTATCTGTAAGTAGTAGGGATGGGATAGCCTGGTAAAAGGTGAGGAGGGAAGGAAATCAGCCCCAGACAAGCTGTCTTACAGGCATGATGCTGACTAAGAAGTAGCAGACCAGGCAATAGCCTATCCTTCAGCCATGGCAGAGAATTAAGAGTATAGAAAGTAGTCCCATGGACAAGAATTGGTTTGAGCTTAATAAGAGAGTCTTGACTTTTGATTTTGATATTGTTCTAAGAATTGCTTCTTTATAAATTTGCCCTGGGCCATGGTTGTATCTAGCTCCACCAAAGCTTATGCCTGAATCCCCACAAAGTCACCTTCCCTTGCAATATTCTACAGAGAATATTTATAATTCTATATAATTATCCAACAGTTGAAAGAGAGAATTTACACTGGGTGGTGTGGTAAATGTCTTTAGTCCCAATACTCAGGAGTCAGAGGCAAGAGATTTCTAAGTTTGAGGCCAGCCTTGTCTATGTAGTGAGTTCCAGGACAGACAGGGCTACCCAGAGAAACCTTGTTTCAAAAAAAGGTGGGGGAGGAGGAAGAGGAGCAGGAGGAAAGAAAAAAAAGAAAGAGAGAGAATTTCAATTATTTGCACCTAGATTTCTCAAAAAGCGTCTTACTTTAGGGCACATTGGCTTGTTCCTTCCCTGTGCCATTGTGTGGCCTGTGTCAACCAATTCATAGTCACCAAGATCTAGAAACTGGGTGGCTTCACACTTGCAGGTGTATTCTTTGCTGCCTGTGTCCTGTGCTTTTCTTCACATTCTCCCCTAATCATGTGCTACAATGTTACACTCTTCTCAAAGATAAAACTTCAATTCCTAGTGCCATTTCATCATCAGTCATCATCAGAAACACAGTCTGTCTGATTTGGGATGTGTGTCCATGGTGCTTTCTGTCTTTAACCTTCTCGTTAGTAAGCTGGTGTGGATGATGATAGATTCCTATTTCAGAAAGTATATTTTGCAGAACAGCAATGGGGATCTCTTGAAAAAGTTACTCTGAGATTATATAAGTTGGAAGGTATTTCATCAAATCATATTTTTTCTATGAAACATTGGAACAGCAAGTTCCATCAAGTCAGAAATGTCTGTTGTGCTCTCTGCTGCGTCCCCCATACCTCGGAGAGTGCCTGACATTTGTGAGGTACTGGTTATTTCTAAAGTGAGTGATTTTCAGAAACTTTGTCAGACTTGTACCTATTATAAGTATCCAAGAAATGAATGTCATTTGTAGTGTGCTGGCTACTTTGACAACTTGACCCAAGCTGGAGTCATCTGAGAGAAGGGAACTCCAGCTGAGAAAGTGGGCTTATAATATCAAGCTATGGCAAGCCTATAGGGCATTTTCTTAATTAATGATTAAAGGGGAAGGGCCCAGCCCATTGTGAGAGATGCCCACCATGGGCTGGTAGTCCTGGGTTCTACAAGAAAGCAGGCTGAGAAAGCCATGAAGAGCAAGCCAGTAAGCAGTATTCCTCCATGGCCTCTACATCAGCACCCGCCTCAAGGTTCCTGCTTTATTTGAGTTCCTGCCTTGACTTCATTCACTGATGAACTGTGATATGGATGTGTAAGTGAAATAAACCATTTTCTTCCCGAGTTGCTTTTGTTCGTGGTGTTTTATCACAGCAATAGAAAGTCTACCTAGCACATATGATCTTTCTTTTTTTTCTCTCTTCCCTAGACACATGGCAAAACTGATTAGGTCAGCACACATTAAGTTACTGTTGAAACCCCCTTTTGAACTAATTCTTTGAGTCTTTTGCTGTAATTATTATAAGCACTGTGAGAGAGACAGAAATTGAAAATATTTGGAGCCATTAGTAATTTTTCTTTTTTCTGAACAATAAAATGACCTGTGTTAAAATATTTTGACATATGTAAAACATCACCCCAAACTTATTTCAGCTTAGCAGTTTATAACTGATGCTTCGGAATATAAAGAGCTGAAAAAAATCTTAGCGCATTTTTAAAGATATATTTGTAATCGGCATTAGAAGAAAACATGCCTCTTTTTTTCAAAAGCAAGTGACCCAATTATATTCTCTTATTTTCTCCTAGTTAGAACTGTACTGCCCCCCTTCCAACTAAACAGAAGCCAATGTGCTGCTGACAGTCTCTTATGTCCTCTCCTTCCCCTTGCCCTTTGATATACTTTGTGGAAGTGGAAGGACTGTGATTCTGTCTTGCAGAACTGAATTTTCACGTTGGCTCTTAGCACAAAGCATCTACATACAAAGCCTTATGACCAAGTTTCAATAAGCTAGGCCTTCCATAAGGACCTTGGTGCACCCATTTCCTCTGCCTTAAAGACCCTCAACCTCCTTCCTTTTCTGTCTAGCTGACTTCCTTGGGGAAGCAATCTGAACATTTACCTCCTGTTCCATGGTCTCCATACCTCACTCAAATGTTTCAGGTTCAGATGAGTTTGTAGCTCTAGGCTTTTCTTTTTTTTTTTTCTTTTTCTTTTTAAATTTTATTTTATGTGCATTGATGTTTTGCCTGCATGAATCATTGAATCTGGGAGTTACAGACAGTTCTGAGCTGCCATGTGGGTACTAGGAATTGAACCCTGGTCTTCTGGAAGAGCAGTTAATGCTCACAACAGATGAGCCAACTCCCCATCCTCAGCTCCAGAGTTAGGATTTTTTAAAGACATATGTGTTTATCTTTTTACAGGGATGCATTCAAGAGTGATTACATAGAACCTGAATTTGAGAAAACATTGATGGGAAAGATCAGCAAAAAACCAAACATAATGTTATGGGCATCAGTAGTTCCTAAATTTCACAGGGCTTGCATCATGTGTAAAGGGTAATATGTAACTATGAGTTATTTTTAGAATGTGTTTTCCATGTTCTGAGATCTCTTCCCTTTCCTGAAGGCTTTTTTTTTTTTCTAAGTCATGCCTTTTTGTTGGAACAAGAGCAACAAAAAAAGTCCTACAGCAGTAAGACCTGGAGGAAGTTCCAGAAAACCTCAGACATGATAAAAACAGGCTCTAGTTTTTACAAGAATCTTGTAAAACCTTCATACATGCAGGAGTGTGTGTTTTTGAGGATAAAGTATACAGGAAAAAAGATGAGAAAATTCAGAGAACTTTGCTTTCTTTGCTGACTTTTAACAAGCCCAAGAGAGAAGCAAATATCAGGAAAGACCTAAGGATGGTCTGCCTGGTTCTCATCTCTGTCTTTGGCTGTTTTCATGAATGTCATAAGACATGATCACATGAATTTTAGACTTCTACTATTCAACTCATCAGACACACCAATGGTTAAAACTAATCATATGACCCTGCCTATCACAAAACAACTGGGAATGAAGAGAACAATGTGTATGACTGTGTACTTCTAAAATGTATACACTGAAACCCTGCCTCCCAATGTAAAGACAACATAGGAGCATTAGAAGAATTGGAAAAATCTTGTCACAAGAGCCTAAGATGAATTCTGAATTGTCAAAGGTCTGTCATACCACAGATCTAGGTGGGCATGAGTTAAGTTAAAAGGCAAGTTTCATACTAATTTGACAAAGAGCCTCCAAAATTATCTGGAAAACCGGGAATAAATTTAGAATTCTTAACTCCCTCACAACTGATATTTAAAAAACGACATGACAAGAGCCAACCTCTGTCACTCTCCTACCCATTCTCTGTCTGTAATTAACTTCTTACCACATACTGAGAAAGGTCAATGTATATATACATATATTACCCTAACTTACACATCCCAGCTCTGTCCACAGCCCTCATCCCCTACTTCATTTCAAACTGCTGCAGTGTGGTTGAGTCCTAGGAATGTACACACAACAACTGTTCTTTACCTTTGAAGGAGAGATACAAGGAAGAGGTAGGCTCCCATTCCCTGAAAGCAAGAAAGCCCAGGTGTCTATCAGGTTTGATAAGGTATGGCGGGTTTATAACTATTTGGTCCTGCAAACTCTCCTTCAGGAAAGGATGCAGCCTCAGGAAGAATAGCATAGAGCTCCAGCTGACCACATTGGTCCTGGGGCCCTTGGTAGGTACACAGGTACCTCCCTCCCAAGCAGAAGCTCTTCTTAGTGGACCTCATCAGACTTCCATACACTTTTGTTGGTGTTGGTTGGTTTTGTTGTAGTTTTGGTTTTTTTGAGACAGGGTTTCTCTGTGTAGCCTTGGTTATCCTGGAACTCACTCTGTAGACCAGGCTGGCCTCGAACTCAGAAATCCTCCTGCCTCTGCCTCCCAAGTGCTGGGATCAAAGGCGTGCGCCACCACCGCCCGGCTTTGTTGTAGTTTTGTTTTGTTGGGTTTGTTGTTATTGTTGTTGTTGGTGGTGGTGGTGGTAGTGGTGTTTTGGTTTTGTTGTTTTGTTTTGTCTTTTTCCCTTAAGAAGACTCGAATGAGATATTGCTTTGAGGACAAACAGGACTCAGCCTACAGGGCCTCCTGAAGACTAACTCAGGGAAAATAGGATGCTGAAAACTAAATATTTGGGTAATCTATGTCAGCTGCTGAAGAAAAATGGGAAACAAAGCATGGGGACATGGGAGACAGATAGGAAGAAAGTACACACCTGCAGCTCAAGGTTGGAATCTTCTAAGGTTTTAACCTTGGACAGGAAATTGCAGCTGTGACATTGTTTGATAAATGCTAAAGGTTTTTTTTTTTTTTTAATGGAGTCCATTTTAATCAATGATGCTAGAGGAAAGGTTGGATTATCTTTGCATTGTCTATAGAGAGTGCTGCAGTGCTTTGTCATAGTAACAATTGATTGGAGTGTGCAGCCATAGATGTACAGACAGCCACGTTTATTATGTTTTGAAAAGTGCTGGACAGTTTTTCGATATGTTTGTAAGAGATATATTAGTTCTTTTTCACACGGCTGTGACCAATCAATGAAAAGAAAAAAGCATAAAGTAAGAGTTATTTGGACTCACAGTTTAAAGAGACATAGTCCGTGGATGGAGAAGTCATGGTGGCAGAGGCATGAGGAGACTGTCCATACTGAGTCCACAATCAAGCCATAGAGCAGGGTCTCAGTGACCCACTCCCTGTATCTCCTACTTAAGTTTCTACAATCTTCCAAAGCAGTGCCACCAAGCAGGTTCAACAGTTCAAACACATGAGCCCTGTGGTTGGCATTTTACATTCAAATCACAGAGACACCTGGAAATAGAAAACAAAGAGCACAAAACATGAACATAGTTGTTACCTCATCTGTTGCCACCAGTTCCTGAAGAATAAGCATTGGCTGTCTTGCAGCAAGCAAATACTACCTGTTCTACATTGGCCAAGCAGTCCTTGACAATAGGCATTTGCAAGATGGCACACAGATTTAAAAAAAAAAAAATGTTCCAAAAGGCATATGTCTAGTTCTTGGTGGAGCCAGTGATCCCAGAGAAACACAGGTCCTTTCTTTAGATTTGTAGTTTCATTAATAAAAGAATTTAAGAATGGACTCAAACTAAAGTATAAGGATAATTTTATTAGGGAATAAGAGAGGGAAAAAAAACGTCCTAGAGCAGGCAAAGTGTACATTGCAGCAGTTGCCCAGAGGGGTGGAGAGGAGGAGGGGAAAGCCACACCATTTGACTTAAGCTGCCTCCAAGGTCAGCCTTAGGGATAGAATGAGGAAGCCCAAAGTACTGGATTAAGTTTCTTGAATTATGGCTAGCATCTGAAAGAAAAGGACAAAACAAAGAAAAGTTGGACTTTTCTGAGTTTCAGAAATTGAACAGACCCAACAAATCTCATGGCAATTTATAGGTCCCACTCTGGGGGCAGAAATTCTGGGAAGAAAAAGTGTATTATTGGGGGCTGTAGCTTGCTCACATGGGTGTGGGTCTGGTTGGGCTGAATCGTGGGTCCTGTGTCTGCCAACCCAAGGGGCAGGAGCCGAGACTTAGGGGGTAGAAGCACAGGAAGTTGACTGAGTTCACTCCATGCATGCCAGGTGGATGTCTGGCTGTGAGAAGCTGCAGGACTCCACCCTGGGCGTGGGGAGAACACAGTCTGAGACCCCTCTTGGGCTGGAGCTCTTGAGTTGGGCATCCCCCAGCAAGGAGGCACACAGGGATCAGCCAATCTCAGACCCTTGGGCTCTCAGTCACTGCTGAGAGGTTGCAGAAGGGTTGAGACAGGGTGAGGGGGACAAGATGGGTTCCAGCAGCACCCCTTGGGGAAATGAGACTCCTGGTCACAGCGACTTGCTTGACTGGGTCATGGCTGGATCAGCTAGATCTTAGGTTGGTGGTCCCTCCATGGCTGGAACGTAGAGAAATCCTCCAGTGGGAGATTAGGCTGTGGCTCGGTAGTTGAAGGCCCTCTCCACAGTTCCCCACAGCAGGCCCCAAACACGAGAGATAGTCCATGGTTTCAAAACGTTTATTGTCATGGCAGAAAGTGGATGAAGTTATACCCTGTGGTCTCAGTGTGCGCCTAAGGTTAAATACCTTTTGCAAGTAGGCGGAGGGGCTAGGAAGGAATGCTTAATTGGCTACGCCCTCTGGCCTTTAGGTATCTCATGAATAAGGAGATCTCTTGAGGCTCTGTGTCCTATAGTCACTCCCTCTACCTGTGCTACCTTTCGGAAGGCCACAAACCTTTCTTTGGAAGGGGCTGTGGATAGCTGAAGCTAAGTGAAAGGAACCAGGGCCCAGAAGCAAGGCCAAACACCTACCGTCCCTTTAGGGTCTTCGGGATTTGAAGCCTGTGCTTGACCAGGTACCCAGCTGCCTCCCACAGCCCACCACCCCACATATTATCTCATGAAAGAATGAATGAATCCTCCTATCACTTTAGCATAACTTAAAGTAAAATGGCCTTCTAGGGGTGGGGGTAGAGAGTGAAGGATGGAGGGTGGGGGGGGGGTCACTTCACTCCTTAAAAATCAATTAAACTAAGTGAATAGAAACAGAAGCAGAGATTTCCTCTCTGGAGCTGGCTCCAATGTGATTCAAAAATGCAAACATATGAGAGGCTTGCCCATCCTACTGAGTATTGATGCCAGTTGTGGCAACGGACAGAAAATCCCCTCTTACTGTTCTGTCTTCCTGGGCTGGCCCATGTTGTTGCCTCACTGTTACTCCCAGCCCCAGTTACATCATTAAGAAGAGGGAGCCCCAGAGGAATTTTGTCTCAGACAGTTTCTCTGCCAATACTGTTACGGGCTTTTAAAATCGAAACCATCTGCTTCCCTGGCTTGTTGCATTCCTGAGCCATAGCTGCTTGCTCCATCAGCCAAGAAGGAAGTTTTGGCCTCAATGATGATAGACAATTTTCTCCCATGGGGATTTAGGAACTCCAGTTGCCCCTCACATTTGTTGACATTCCTTAAATTCCCTCAACTTCCTGGGACTTTAGCAGCCAGATGAAGCCTCATCTCCCTATTACTCAAATGAACATGTGAGGTCTGGGTTCTGGACCTGGAATTAAGTACCTAGATGATTCTAACACTGCAAATGTTGTACCTAACACTGCCCAGCTGGGGAGAAGAGTCAAGACACACTGTGGGGCTGCAGTCTTCTAAGTATATAAAGCAAAGCGCCGTGACTATAAACTGTGAGACTGTTCAGAACAGGTTCTGGACTCCCTCTTCCTTCCCCGAACTCCAGACTATCCTAATACCCTTTGCTACTCCTGAATACCAAAGCTATCCACTCCTGTTACCTTTCTTTGCCTCCTTTGATGGTCATTCCTACAAGCAAGCTTGATTTCTTCTGCTACTGCACCCACCCTGCTTCTAGGAGGAAGGATTTCCTGTTCATCAGGGCAACAGCTTTGTGCCTTTACTGTAAGCCCTGCACAGGCATTATTATCTAGTTTTCCCGGACTCTCCTGATTCCTTCTTGATCTGCTTTATAGTCTCTATTCTACATCATAAAGCAAATGAGCAAATATCTTTTATTCCACACTGTATTATCAGCTTCCATAACAGCCAGACTTCTCCCTGCACTGTGTATATATGAATATGAGGTAAGACAGAAAAATAGGGGGAAGTAAGAGAACTTGGAAAGGGAAAGCCCCTCTTCCCAGGATCAACTGTGTGTGGGGGGGGAGGTGTATGTATGTGTGTGTATGTGTGGTGTGTGTGTATGTGTGGTGTGTGTGTATGTGTGTATGTGGGGTGTATGTAGTGTGTGTGTATGTGCATGTATGTGTGGTGTGTGTGTATATGTGGTGTGTGTGTATGTGCGTGTATGTGTGGTATGTGTGTGTATGTGAGTGTGGTGGTGTGTGTATGTGTATGGTGTGTGTGTGTATGTGTGTGGTGTGTGTGTATGTGTGTGTGGTATGTATGTGCATGTATGTGTGTGTATGTGCGTGTATGTGTGGTGTATGTGTGGTGTGTGCATATGTGTGTTTGGTGTGTGTGTATGTGTGTTTGGTGTCTGTGTATGTGTGTGGTGTGTGTGTGTGTGTGTGTGTGTGTGTATGTGCATGTATGTGTGTGTATGTGCGTGTATGTGTGTGGTCTGTGTCTGGTGTGTGTGTATGTATGTGTGGTGTGTGTGTGTGTGTGATGTGTGTTGGGTTGTGTGTGTGTTTGTGATGTGTGGTGGGTGTATGTGCATGTATAAGTGTGTGGTGTGTGTGTGTGTATGTGCATGTATGTCTGTGTGGTATGTGTGTATATGTGCTTTTATGTGTGGTGGTGTGTGTGTATATGTGTGTGTATGTGTGTGGTGTGTGTGTGGTGTGTGTGTGTATGTGTGTGGTGTGTGTGTGTGATGTGTGTTGGGTTGTGTGTGTGTTTGTGATGTGTGTTGTGTTGTGTGTGCATGTTTCTGACTAAGAATCAAAAACTTTCACCCAACTAACATAAATCAAGATTACCAACGAATACAGTATTCTTTTCCCAAGAGGTTGCTCAAACAAGGGTGTTAAATACAACAAATGGACTGTTCTACTTGAGACCAGAATGCCTGGTGCCAGGGCCAGCCCCAGCGGGTCTTCTTTCTTATTTGGTTCTTCTTGAGGCAGCAGAGGGGGAAGAGCATCCGTGGGGTAAGACTTGGTCTTAGGAGATACTGAGGGTTGCTGTAGAATAATAAAACACTTGCCTGCCTTAAGTGTAAGTCACTTTGCTGTGGTAGCTGACCTGACTATCTGTGTTCCTCTGAGGCTAGAAACTGTTTAGCAACTCATCATGAAACAGCAGATTAAGTAAAAAGTTTTAGTGCTGGTGCTTCTTTCCCTGGTGAATCAGCCAGAAATCTCTGTGGATAAACTGGTTAACTCTCTGAGAACCAGAGAGGAAGGAAAGAAAAAGAATTAAGATGCTGTATTCAGGCAAATGTGCACAGACACATATACATTCAAATATTCATACACCCACACTCTGGACAGACCTGACCATCTGTCACAATCAACTCCACAAGTATCCATACAGTGCACAGACACATATACATTCAAACATTCATACAACCCACACTCTGGCCAGACCTGACCATCTGTCACAATCAACTCCACAAGTATTCATACCTACTTACACATATACATATATACTTACACAGAAACGTATAGAAAAACAGACATTTACATTTGAATGGGTGAATGGATGGATGGGTGGATGGATGTACAGATGGATGGATAGGGCAAAGCTCCCCAAGCCAAACCATTCAACCAACAACAAACAACTTTATTTCTTTTCTCTGGTCTTTTTATACCTTCCTAGACAAAAAGTTCCTTAGAAAATTATGTCAGAGATTAAATGTACATCGAATGGGAGTTACAGAAGGATGCTGATATTAAGTTCAAAGCAGTGTTTCATTACAATATGCTCAGTATAAGTTCAAATCAGGAGTTTTTACATGTCTTTGCCTTATCATAGTGCACACCTGTGGCTTTGTCCTTGGACCTAAATGTTTTTCCTTTAGCACAAAATTGTCCCAAGTCTATTTCTCTTTTTAGTGCAATTATGAAAACTCATTGTGTTTCTTATTATGCAGCCTTTACTTACTATTTTGAGCAGTGGGCACATTCTATTCTTGATTCTAAATTTATTAAATCTTTCTAGCAACTATGACCAAATCAGGAATTCTATAGAATCATTATCTATTTGTCTGTATAGCATTACTACAAGATAGTACATCTTTGTTGCTCCCTAGAGATCTGCTAAAAAAAAAAAAAGAGTTGGTTAATGATCATCATATATTTAATAATAACAGGAAAAGCATATGAATAGCAGGAATCTTTCCTAAAATGAGTTTTTCCTGGGCCTTGCCTGTCAGAAAAAAAAATCTGTCATAGATTTTAGTCTAATGTGGACTCATCTCAGGAAGATCACTTGCTAGTTATTAGTGTCTTCTATGATGGCTCCTGACAACCTGGGACCTTCAAGTTTAATTACATCAGCACTGCTTTCTCATCTTTACACCTGAACAACATACCTATAAAACAGTTTGCAAGCTCATTTTCAGAAAGGATATCTGAATTTTAAAAAAGAAAGAAAAATGGAAAAGTCATGACTGACTGGTCTCGGATTTCAGCACCACATGAGTGAAAAAGAAAGAGAGAGAGAGAGAGAGAGAGAGAGAGAGAGAGAGAGAGAACATGACTAGGTATGATGAACGAGAAACTTATTGTAGATAAAAAGGAGAGAGTATAGCCAAAAACAGGGAAATCTAGAAGAGTCCAGAGTAAACATGACCCTGAGCCATGTCAAAAGAGAGGAGAAGGGAGAGCCAGAGCATGAGGCTAGGAGAGTAATGGGTAGACCAAAGAGCTAAAAGGGCCAGCATAGTAAGACGGGTTGACTATACAGGGAATGGCAACAGGGGAAGGGCAGCTCAGCTCCTGGGCTGGAAAAGTTTGGGGTAGGGAATGTGGTGGGCCAACCAGGAGGGCTCTGTAACAGAAGAGATTAAAAGATGCTGGGAGAACCTGGTGGTCAGTGTCTGCTTTGGTATCTGAAATAAATACATCAGCTCTTTTCCCTCTGTTTGAGACCTAATAGTATCTTTTTAAGATAAGAGAAATAATTAAACCATTTCACATGTTCTTTCCTTAATTTTTAAACTTGGCTTAATTTTTTCAGTTTCATTATAAATTACATCCATTGAGCAATTTAATTTCAACAGCCAACACAAAAATTATGTATCTAGCTATGCAAAGACACTTAGGTACATTTCTCTCTCTCAAGAAGCCCACAGCCATGTGTCCTCTCTCTGTGTGTGTTCGTGTCTGTGTTCATATTTAGGTTTAAAGCAAGTATTGCCTCTTACCTCTATTTAATAAACTTAAATTAGTTCTACTCTGACTTGCCTTAAAATTCCAATCTGCAATGAAGTCAAAGGTCTTGCTTTTTCTGAGTGAAGAGTCCTGAGAGGGAATCTCTGCAGCCTCTAGCAGTCATAATGAGCTACAGTTCACTTCTGCTACAGACACTTGGAGCATCTCATTCAGATCATTGTCTTGGGTCAGCTTCTATGACATCTTGCTGGTAGTAAGAAAATCATTATGGATGTCTTAGTCACTGTTCTATTACTGTGAAGAGACACCATGGCCAAGGCAACTCTTATAAAAGGAACCACTTAATTTGCGGTGTGCTTACAGTTTCAGAGGTTTAGTCTCATCACGGTTGAGAGCATAGTGGTATGTAGGCATGGTCCTAGAGAAGTAGCTAAGATCTCACATCCTGATCCCTAGGCAGCAGTCAGATACACTGGGCTTGGGGTAGGCCTTTGAAATCTCAAAGCCAACCCCAGGGACACACCTCTTCTAATAAGGCCATACCTCTTAATATTACTCAAGAAGTATCGTTGCCTGGCAACTAAACATTCAAATATATAAACCTGTGGGGGCCATTTCCATTCAAACCACTTCCTGGCCCCCATAGACATGTAGCCATATCATAATGAAAGATGCATTCAGTCTGACTTCAAACATCCTCACAGTTTTCTCTATTAAGATCATTTCAAAGTTCAAAATCTCTTCTGAGACTCAAGGCGATCTTTCAACTGTAATTCCCTTGAAATCAAAATCAAAAAGCAGATCAAATATGTGCAACATAAAATGGTACAGAATATACCTCACCATTCTGAAAGGAAGAGAGAGAACATTGCAAGGAAATACTAGACTCAAACAAGTCCAAAACCCAACAGGAAAGACCCCAAATTCTATGTCCATTGTCTAAGACCATAGATGAGTTTTCCAGCTTTGTTGACTGTAGCATACGTCTCTGTTTTAGGCTAGTTTCACACTGTATCTGTAGCTCTTCTTGGCAGGTGTCCCGTAGCTCCGGCATCTCCAATATCTTGGGCCTCCAAGGCAATTCTTCGACTTCACACCAATGGTCTTCCTAGGTCTTTTCCCCAACAGCACTATTCCATTTACTCTCTGTCACATCAGCCTTTAATTATTTCAACCTTTATGTATTTTATCTCTTTGAGCACAAGAACTGGCATCAACCTTACCTTTCTTTTCCCTTCAAATTGTACATTTTGTACTTCTTACTCTTTGCTCACTTGCACCTTCTCACAGTAGATCTGCATAAGGGTGATAGCTAATCACCATGAGATACAGCTGTTAAGACAAGGCCAAAAAGCTGCATTTTCCACCCAATATCACAAAATTAGTCTTCAATATTATTCCCCTCTGAAACTTCTTTAGCTGGACCACCAATGTCCACACTGCCCTCAGTGATACCATCTTCCAAGGTCCTACTAAGGTGGCCCATTAAGCTCTACTTACAATGTTTTATCACTTTTCTACTACAAAGTCCCAAAGTCTTCCATATTCCTTCAAACAACAGCATAATCACAGCAGTACCCCACCCCTGGGACCAACTTCAGTCTGTTAGTGTTCTGTGATGGCAGGTGTGGCAGACATGATGGTAGAGAAGTAGTTGAGAGCTAATACTGATCCCCAGGCAGCAGAAAGTGAGACATTGACCCTGGTGTGGGCTTGTGAAACCTGAACTCCCACCCCCAGTGACACACTTCCTCCAACAAGACCACACCTCTTAATCCTTCTAATCCTTTCAAATAGTGCCACTCCCTGATGACTAAGCATTCAAATATGAGCATACAGGGCCATTCTTATTCAAACCACCACAATGCATCTTAATACTATGTCACAAAATAGCAGAACCCAAAAAGAATCATATGTTTGAGAATTTTAAGCATCTAGGACTATGAAAAAGAATAGGGACTTTGGGGCTAGAAAGATTGCTCAATGGTTTAACAGTGCCTGATGCTCTTCAAAGGACTAGAGTTTTCAGTCCTTAGATCTCAGGTCAAGTGGCTGACAACCATTTGTAACTCCAGCTCCAGGTGATCCTGTGACATCTTCTGGTATGGTGAGTGCCCATACACATATTTACATATAGATATATGCACATTTTTTTTTTTATTTTTTAAAGGGATTTAGAGTTTTTGGAGGAGATGGCAAAGAATTATAGGAACACTAAAAATGTGTGGGGAGGGGATTGCTTTATGAAGATAAAGGGTCTCTTACATCACAAGAGCTGTCTCAGAAACCCAATCATGAAAATGGACAATAAATAGTCTAGTGATGCTGTTGCCTACTCTTTCAAACAGTCTTCTCTAGTTAGTAAGATTCTAGGGAAAGAATACATGATACTTGATTTCTGTTTTACAAGTTTTCTCTTTAGGCAGATAGAGGAATTACAGAGAACATTCCTCCCTGTACTTTGAGGGACAGAGGAAAAACATACAGCTGGAGAGGAGACGATCAGAGAGACCTTACAGTTCAGTGCCAAAGTACAAAATGCAGTGTAGTTTTCTGAGCCCCAATGGTGCCTAATTAGAAGAGTATTTACCAATCCTAGTGTTTCAAATCTTCCCCATTATCGTTAACCGACTCTGTGTCCTCTGAGGGGTTTCTGTTACTGGGCCTGGGTGAGAGCCTGAACCCCCAGCAGGTCAATTAAAAAATAATAATAATTGTGAGAAGCAAAGAAAGGAGAGATAGTATTGTCACATTTGCAAGAGGAAGAGATAAAGAGGATCAGTCTTCACAGGTGTGACTCAAAGTTATGAGAGCACCTGCTGCGATTTCAAGATTCTGGGTTGCTGGGAGAAACAAAGGAGCCCAGGCAGATAAGTGAATGAATGGTAGAAATAGAGCCGGTTAGGAGAGAAGTTTCAAGGGTGGTAGTAGGCCAGCAAGACAGAAGTGGGGTGTGGAGAGGTACATGGATCCATAAGAGTCATGACCCATTTTTGGTAGTCTTAATGGTGCCTTCTTTCTCCTGAATTTGGAGATTATAGACTTTTCCCTGGTGGAGAGAGTTTCCAGTCCTTCTGAGAACTAGCTTCATTCATACGCTGATGTGATGCCTCCTCTCCTCATTCTCCATTTTCCTCTACCACACAGTGATCCAAGTCTACCTCTGGGGTCTCCACAAGAGGTTTAGACTTAAATAGAAGGTTTCCATACATAACTAAACAGTCCTGCTCTAAGCCAAGCCATCATTAGCAGGTTGCCTGTGTTCCTGTCTCTCCTGTAGATGATCTCACAAATTGTCAGTACTGAGTGAAATCTCATCCTGGGAGACAAGTTCCTTCTCTGGCTAGAACCAGACTTTATCCTATCTCTTCTCCCAGCATAAGATTCCTGGGGGCAATTCTTATTCTTTAGGAACTATTGTTTCAATAGTCTGATAGCCAAGGGGAAAAGCAAGAACATCTCTTTTTAGAATATTTTCACTCATGCCAGGATGGGTAAGTTTCTTCTTATGTAAGGGAGAGGAAGAGTTCACTGAGAGGAAAAAAAAAAAAAAAAAAAAAAAACCCACTTTGGGAAAGAACAACCCAACATATTTAAGAGACATACCATGGAAATTTAAATCTGGATTTTGATTTTTCCCAAAACTAGCTTGGCCTTGATCCTTGGTATACATTCATGTTAAGAAATACCCCAGTTTGAGGACTTTAGCTATTAAGATCTTATGGTGCAGATGCAGAGGCCCAGCTGTCTCCTCTACATGACCCCTTCCTCGTTGGCTTTCACTTCTTTATGATAGTTATTTTTCTCTCTGCTGCAGTCTACGGTGCTTCCTGCTTCTGTTTACATATTTTTACAGACTGATTAGCCACTGCCTAGATGTGGTGAGAGCTGCCAAGTTCTTGTGAATGAAAAGAACAAGTCATCATCACAGAACACACCCCAGTGAATTTTTTCCCAAGTGGCTTCCCAGGTATTGGCCTGTGCTACCAATGAATGGGAAATTTTTCAGGTAGAACATTCCACACCCCAAACTTAAACTCCACAAGTTTGCTCAATCTTGATGCCTAAAAGGGATGATTTGCTGATAATCGATGTGTTCTCACTTGATTCCTTAGATTCTTTCTTGCATTCCAAACATAGTTAGCTCGTACTTGCACCTTAGGGGACGGTTTGCAGAAGAAAAACTGTGTAACAACCTGTATGTCTTTTTCCCACCAAATATTCCAAACACATTTTTCAAATCCAAACTATTGGAGTAAAGTAAAGAAAGCTGAGTATAGCTAGCTGAAGTCAGGGGTGCTGATGCAGAGGCACTGAGATGTCTAAAGGTGACTCTGACTCATAATCCTAAAAGGCAAAGGCTTATTCCTATTGTGATTTAAGATGTGAATAAGACATGGGGAACTACAGGAAACAGAGAATGCATGACAAAGCCTGTACAATCCAATTGACCCAGAAACCCTGCTTATAAAAATTACCTCCAAATCCCAGGAAATGTAACACAAAACCCCCTATCCTTGTGGGAGGGGTCTGGAGGTGGGAATCTACTCCTCCAAAACTGCTGTCTTATTATTATAGGCTGAGTCCAAAGGGACTCTGGTGAGATTTCTACTTTCTTATATTGCAACATAAAGAATTAGACCAGGGGCAAGTGGATAATTGTAGAAGCAGAGACAAGTTAAAAAAGTGAACACTCCCAAGCATGGAAGGAGGCAGAGACCTAAGAAGTTACAACTCTAATTTCTAGCCCCACCATGAGTGTGATGCCTGTGCCTATAGGCCACATACATATCACCTGCACTGGTGGGAGAACTTTGAGGCTGTTTATCATACATGCTCTATTTTGTTGCACATATTCCTGGTGATGGGGAGGGTGTAGGTGGTAGTCTTTCTGACAACATACTTCTTTTAGATGGTAATCTTGATGCCTCTTTCCCAAACCCCTACTTACTCTTCTGCCCCCAATAAATGTGATTTGAGAAATGTTCCCCATAGTCTCAAGTATTGCTTAAAAAAAGAAAAATGAGAAAAAAACATAACATAAAGTGTGCTTACAAGTATCAATGGATTTATAAGTACAGCTTATCTTGTTATTTAAGCAGTGAAAACACCCCTTTGCATTTGCTTGTTGCTTAGAGAATTCTTTTCTTAGCCTTCTAAAAGTTTGGAAGTACACATGACCTTGTCTTTAAGGTGTTCTTGAGACCATAGGACTCAATTAAAAGTTTTATTTTAAACTACAAAGCTTCTGTAAAGCAAAGGACACTGTCAATAGGACAAAGTGGCAGCCAACAGATTGGGAAAAGATCTTTACCAATCCTACATCTGATAGAGGGCTAATATCCAAGATGTACAAAGAACTGAAGAAATAAGACTCTAGACAATCAAATAACCCTATTAAAAATGGGGTACAGAGCTAAACAAAGAACTCTCAACTGAGGAAACTCGAATGGCCAAGAAGCACCTAAAGAAGTGTTCAACATTCTTAGTCATCGGGGAAATGCAAATCAAAACAACCCTGAGATTCCACCTCACACCAGTCAGAATGGCTAAGATCAAAAACTCAGGTAACAGCAGATGCAAGCAAGGATGAGGAGAAAGAGGAACACTCCTCCATTGTTGGTAGGATTGTAAGCTGGTACAACTACTATGGAAGTTCCTCTTCTGGTGGTTCCTTAGAAAATTGAACATAGTATTACCTGAGGACCCAGCTATACCACTCCTGGGCATATACCCAAAAGATGTTTCAACATATAACAGGGACACATGCTCCACTATGTTCGTAGAAGCCTTATTTATAACAGCCAGAAGCTGGAAAGAACCCAGATGTCCTTCCACAGAGGAATGGATACAGAAAATGTGGTACATTTACACTCAGCTATTAAAAAACAATGAGTTCATGAAATTCTTAGGCAAATGGATGGAACTGGAAAATATCCTGAGTAAGGTAACCCAATCACAAAAGAACACATATGGTATGCACTCATTGATAAGTGATTATTAGCCCAAAAGCTCACAATACCTAAGATACAACGAATAGGCCACATGAAGCTCAAGAAGAAGAAGAAAGACCAAAGTATGGGTGATTTGGTCCTTCTTAGAAGGAGTATCAAAATACTCAACCAGAGCTCCCAGAGTCTAAATATCCAGCTTGAGAATACAAAGGGAGGGACTCATGGCTCCACCTGTATAGGTAGTTGAGGATGGCCTTCTCGGGCATCAGTGGAAGTAGAGGGCCTTGGTCCCTGAAAGTTTGGATTCCCTAGTGTTGGGGAATTTGAGAACAGGGAGGCAGGAATGAGAGGACGGTAGGAGCACACCCTCATAGAAGTAGGAGGAAGGGGGATGGGATAAGAGGTTTGGGGGGTGAATGGGAGAGGGGATAACATTGAAAGGTAAATAAATAAAATATCTAATTAAAAAACAGATAATGGGTCTGGCAATTGTAGTTGAACAGTCGAGACTTTTTGTCAACAATTTATTACAGGGATTTCGTATAATCCTCAAGGACAAGGTATTGTGGAAGAGGCCCATGGAACTCTAAAAAGATTGGTGAGACATACTGTTGCTAAGCAAAGAATGATGCTGACCTGTGAACTTGCTGAATGCCCTGACAAGGGAGACTGGGGAGCTATATTGGACATAAGTTTCTGACCCACCTTTGCTTGACTATATCCCAGATGAGACAAGCTGCCTTGCCTCAAGTTTTTAGACCTTGTGAAATAAAGAATCAAAAAGAGAAATTATAATGTCTCTTGTATTTTTCTTAAAGGTGACCAGCTATTAGGACTCAAACATGTACTAGTTTAGAAATCAATCCAATATTAGAAATAACAGTCTACTTTTGGAAGATTGGATCTGGACATGGTGAGAGACATATTTAGAAGTTAGCTGTAGCTCACTATGATGTTACAATAGCAAGAATAAAGTTGGGACAGGATCCAGATATCAAACAAGGGTTAGTGCATGTTTTAAGGCTCTTTTAATTGGCAAGCTAAATTTGGTTTTGTCTCTTCTACAGTATTTATTGTAAGTTGCATTGACTATAATTTCCAAATGTGTTACTATGTTGAAACCTGGAATGTCTGTTACACGTGTCTATCAACCAGCTTTTGTCTTACTGCCCTGAGTATTAGAAAACCTTGATTCACTGAAAAAAAAGAAAAAGCTTGAAAGTGCTGGAAGAAGTGAGTTAGGCTTTAAGCAGAAGCAAGAGAGTAGCAGGCTTGATTATTGCTTGTATAACAGCTTTAATTTCATTAATTGCTAGCACCATTGCTTCTGCAATAGCAGTGACACAAGGAGTTAAGACAACTATTTTTGTTAACCATTTAGCAAAAAAAATGTTACTAATGTATTGAGTATACAAAAGGATTTACATAGGTATCTAGAACAATGGATGATGCTCTATAACCTATTCAAATTATCTGAAGAAGGTTCAGGATTCAAGAGTTAGGAGCCATCCCAAGTGGCATGACAAATATTATTGGAGTAGTGTTACTTTTGAAATTTATAATAATTGTCATTATAATTAGAAAAAAGTTTAAAGATGCCTGTAGGATATTTGGCATAATCCTAACACTTCTCTGGGTGTGTTAACTTTGCATAGTGAGATCATGAATTTAAAGAATGCTGCTCTGTTGAACTTTGATGCTGTAGACAATGCTGACAAAATTATCCATGGCTTGAGGTCAGTATTTCCATTTTGGTCAAACCTCAGGAATGGCATATATAGCTTGATCAGGCTAACCCTTCTTGTCCTGGGAATACTTTTATTCCTCTCCATCATGTTAAAGCTTGTCTCTAACTACATCAACAGGCTGGCAGCCAAAGTACATGACTTGAAACTGATAATGGACCCCTAGACAAAGCTTTTAATTTAACAGGCTGGCAAACCAAGAACAGGTAAGATTCTGCACAGAGACTTACCAATCTAAGACAAAAGTGAATTGCTTTTGATAATGCATATTCCATGACAGGTAAGAAAGGTATTCTTGGCAGAATGACCTAAGACAGGCTCAGTCTTGTTAATGAAATAAAAAAAAAAAAAAAAAGGAGGAGAGGTGGAGAGCCTTTGGGGCTGCTTAGCAAGAAGCTGACATGGACCAAAGACAAAGAAATGGGCTGCTTGGCAGGAATGTGACATTGGCCAAGGACAAGGAAGTAGGCTTAAGGCAGGAATCTGACATTAGACTAAAACAAAGAAGTAATTTCAAGTAGAAATCTAAATCTTAGGCTAGAACAAAGAAGTAATCTCAGGCAGGAATCTAAATATTAGGCTAGAACAAAGAAGTAATTTCAGACAGGAATCTAAATTTTAGGCTAGAACAAGGAAGTAGGCTTCAGACATGAAAATGACCTTGGGCTAGGACAGGGAAGTAGGCTTAGATACTTTGGTCATCCTGATAAGCCTTTAGAAACAGTAATCATGGGAGTGTTCACATAATTGAGTTTAATGCCTTGCTTTTTCTTTGACTATTTGTGGGTTTTTGTCTTGCTTTTTCCTTGACTATATGCATCTATTATATTGCTAGACCCTCAACTGACCTTAATACATGCATGTAATCAAAATGGTATAAAAGCATAAAGGCAGAGGGGATGGGATAAGGGGTTCTAAGGAGGAGAAATGGGAAAGGGGGATGACATTTGTATTGTAAATAAATAAAAAATCCAATAAAAAACACAATAGACAACATTTTTAAAAAAGTTTTAATTTAGAGAATAATCTTTTGAGTTCTGTTAGTCTAGGTCAATAGATATTTATCTGCTCCAAGAAGGTATCAGCAAATATCAGACAATGGACTCCCAGCCTGGAACACTGGTTCCTTCTGGTCTGGGCCAGAGCACTGAACAGATCTTGGGTGGCAGCTCTGCCCTCAATCTCCAAGATCCCAGAGGAAGCAGGGATCCCAGGCACTCTAACTCGGGCAGTATCTTAGGTAAGCAGACAGCAAGGACCGCCCCAAACAGGGAGTAACTGGGACCCACAAGGACCCAGGAAGTCACTCCTGGCCTGGAACACTGGTTCCTTCCAGTCTGGGCCTGAGCACTGAGCAGATCTTGGGTGGCAGCTCTGCCCCCAATCTCTAAGAACCCAGAGGAAGTGGGGAACCCAGGTGCTCTAACTTGGGCAGTATCCTGTCTGAGCTTGAGCACTAAGCAGATTTTGGGCCCCATCGATTACCCCAGTAGTTACACCCACCCCACAAATTCTGATACAACCAAGAAAATAGGAAAGACAGGCTCTAGTCAGGGACAGGGCAGGTAGCACTAAGGAGATACAGATGGCAAAAGGCAAGTGCAAGAACATAAGCATCAGTAACCCAGGGTACTTGGCATCATTAGAACCTAGTTCTCCCACACAAGAAAGTCCTGAATTTCTTATATCACTAGGAAAGCAAGATTCAGAATTAAAATCACTTCTAATGATGATGATAGAGGACTTCAAGAAGGACATAAATAACACTCTCAAAGAATTTGAGGAGAACACAGGTAAACAGGTAGAAACCCTTAAAGTGGAAACACAAAAATCCCTTAAAGACTTACAAGAGAACACAACCAAACAGGTGAAGGAATTGAACAAAACCATCCAGGACATAAAAATGGAAGTAGAAACAATCAAGAAATCACAAAGGGAGACTACCCTGGAGATAGAAAACCTAAGAAAGAAATCAGGTGTCATTGACACAAGCATCACCAACAGAATACAAGAGATAGAAGAGAGAATCATAGGTGCAGAAGATACCATAGAAAATATTGATACAACTGTCAAAGAAAATGCAAAATGCAAAAAGTTCTTAACACAAAACATCCAGGAAATTCAGGACACAATGAGAAGAACAAACATAAAGATAATAGGTATAGATGAGAGTGAAGATTCCCAACTTAAAGGGCCAATAAATATCTTCAACAAAATTATAGAAGAAAACTTCCCTAATCTAAAGAACAAGATGCCCATAAACATACAAGAAGCCTATAGAATGCCAGATAGACTAGACCAGAAAAGAAATACCTCCCGTCACATAATAATCAAAACACCAAGTGCACAAAACAAAGAAAGAATATTAAATGCAGTAAGGGAGAAAGGCCAAGTAACATATAAAGGCAGACCTATCAGAATTACACCAGACTTCTCACCAGATACTATAAAAGCTAGAAGATGCTGGACAGATGTCATACAGACCCTAAGAGAACACAAATGCCAGCCCAGGCTACTATACCCAGCAAAACTCTTAATTACCATAGATGGAGAAACCAAGATATTCCACTACAAAACCAAATTTACACAATATCTTTCCACAAACCCAGCATTACAAAGGATAATAGGAGGAAAGCTCCAATACAAGGAGGGAAATTATACCCTAGAAAGAGCAAGAAAGTAACCCTCTTCCAACAAATCCAAAAGAAGATAGCCACACAAAGATAACTTCACCTCTAATAACAAAAATAACAGGAGACAACAATCACTGTTCCTTGATATCTCTTAACATCAATGGACTCAATTCCCAAATTAAAAGACATAGGCTAATGGAGTGGATACATAAACGGGACCCAGCATTTTACTGCATACAGGAAACCCACCTCAGTACAAAGACAGACTCTACCTTAGAGTAAAAGGCTGGAAAACAGTTTTTCAAGCAAATGGTCCTAAGAAGCAAGCTGGAGTAGCCATTCTAAAATCTCCAGCCTGAGAACACAAAAGGAGGGACTCATGGCTCCACCTGTATAGGTAGTTGAGGGTGGCTTTGCCAGGCATCAGTGGAAGTGGACAGCCTTGGTACCTTAAAGTTTGGATTCCCTAGGGTTGGGAAATTTCAAGAGCAGGGAGGTGGGAATGAGAGGATGGTGGGTGCACACCCTTATAGTAATTGGAGGAGGAAAGATGGGGTAAGGGGTTAGGCATCAGTGGAAGTAGAGGGCCTTGGTGCCTGAAAGTGTGGATCCCCAAGTGTTGGGGAATTTCAAGAGCAGGGAGGTGGGAATGAGAGGATGGTGGGAGCACACCCTCATAGTAATTGGAGGGGGGTAAGTGGTTAGGCATCAGTGGAAGTGGAGGGCCTTGGTGCCTGAAAGATTGGATTCCCTAGTATTGAGGAATTTGAGAACAGGGAGGTGAAAATGGGAGGATGGTGGGAGCACACCTTCATAGAAATGCCCAGAATTATATGGATTAGACATGACAGAGGCAGGCCACCAGAAGACTAGATTCCAGAATTCAAACAAACAATTATCTTGATACTAAAATTTGTTTTGAGAATTGTATATTGCAGAATACATAGCCTTGGTGTATCTACTCATCAGGCAAGCTGAGCACACCTGCTCAAACCTCTGATGTCCTGGAATTCCAGCCAGATGCAGTGAAGACACAGTGTCAGAGGTTTATCAATTTATTCTTCCCCCAATCCCTCTTCTAATATCTCAACACCCATAATCAGCTTGAAGAAGTTAATGAAGAGTCAGTGCCCCTATTCCCTGGGCTTGGGGACTGAGGTGGTTAATATTGGGCTGTCTTTCTAGGAAAAAGTAGTGGTTTTGGTGGAGCAGGGAGGATTAGCTAGGATTTATTGCATTGCCATAACTTACTGGTAGAAATATGTATAATTGTTACTAAGATGAAGTTATAATTTCTTAAATGGTACAAAATTTACTTTGATTTCAAATTTAAGGTTTTCATTGGTATGAGCTTCTTATAAATATAAAAGTGAGATGAATATTGTTACTATCATAGGCATTGTGCCTGTATAACACATTTAGGAATACAAGGCTTAGACCCAGTCCTTCTTTAACATTTTTAACTTATTTGAGATGGTTAGCCTGTGAGTTAAGGGCCTATAGCAAATTTATGGCTCTGAGTTTATTGTTAGGAAGTTTTCTATGTTTTCTTTAGAAATAGCTGAGAGGAGTTAACAGACAACAGCCCTGATAGCCTTACATGGATAGTTGGTTTTCAAAACATCAGAAATCCACAGAATTGACATTACAAACATTTCTGTATTAATGTTCATTTTGATTAGAGACCTGTCTGCTCCTGACAGCTTCCTGTCTTGGATTCCAAGAAGAAATTGAGCATCTTTGGAGTTATTCCTATTGTGGTGAGACAGCCACTAGGCAAGACTTGCCTCTTTCCATCTACAGACAAATTACTGTCCAGAAAAGGACACACTTGCAGAATAGTCGACTGATTATATCTGCCAAGACAGAGTAATCAGCCCTTAATAATTCTGCATCACTAGGTCTGTCAGATGATCCTGGGCCAGAAGGCTGAAGATCAGATGCTCCAACATTCTGTAGTATAGGAACTGTCCAGGTGTCCAGTGATCTCTACAAATTGGCTATGTTTTAGAAGCTATGCTTTGTGCTTCCCATAATCTCAGTTAACTCAGTCATTCTGGATTTCTGATGGGGTTGAAAATTTATAGTCTCATAACCAATCCTTGCTATTTACTTTGAGAGAAAACATTTGAGAGGATGGTTTTCAGCTGACATTCATTTTAAAGCCCAGAAAAAAAAAAAAAAAAAAAAAAAAAAAAAGCCTGGTTCAGAACTAAGTCTTTTATTTAGGAGAGATGACAGAGGTTCTGCTTAGTCAACAAAATGATGGACTGGGTATTAGGTCTATCTTGCACCTTACTGACATAAATTGATATAGTTATGCTCTAACTGTATTTTGAGAGAAAAGTTTTATTTTAACAGGAAGGGTGATATGTAGGAGGAGCTAAGGTGGGAGGAGTAAGGAGAGGAGGAGTAAGGAGAGGAGGGGTAAGGAAAGGAGGAGGAGAAGGAGAGGAGGAGCTAGGTGATGAGAGAGAAAGAAAGAGGGGGGCCAGACATGGAGGCAGATGTTCACATGTCTCCGCCAGTCAAAGATAGTTGATATATCTAGATTGGGTATTAGGTTACACTTCTGATTGATATTGAGCATTACCAAACTTATAAAGCCTTTGGTTGACATTTTTAAAAAGTGTATAAAAGCAAAAAGGAGAAGGGGGTATGGGATAGGGGTTTTCTAGGGAGGGGAAATGGGGAAAGGGGATGGCATCTGAAATATAAATAAAATATCCAATAAAAAATAAAGAAATAAAAATAATTTTTAAAAAAGGAAAAAAACAGACAATGTTTATACTTTTAAATTGAATTTTTGTACATGTCTTATAACTGTCTGAAAGAATGTTAAGCTATACAAGTCTATGTACTACTACAATTCCATGTTTTAATGCTATTCATAAGCATATATTGCAACAGCTATTGCCTTTGGAGCCTTACACATGTTTCATATTTTACTGTAACCATGTGAAACCGAATATATTTTATAGCAATACACAAAACTTCTTTTACACATAAGGAAACTTCGGGCTCCAGTTTTATCCATGTCCTCTGTGTTATGGCTGCTTAAGATGTCAGCTTCTTTCTATTAACCACCACTTCATTCTAAATTTCTGATATTTTTCCCATTGGTCTACATGCTTTTTTTTTTTAAAATACCATAATGTTTCTGTTGCTATAGCTCTGGAATATTTTTAAAATCTGATAGTGTGTTATCTTCAGCATTTTTTGCTCAAGATTGATGTGGCTATTCAGGGACTTTGTGATAAATGTATTGTTGAATTTGATTTGCATATATTTATTTACATATAGATTTATTCACTTATTTATTGCATCTATGTTTATCAAGGGAATCAATCTATAATTTTATAACTTTTCTCTTTTGACTGTGCAGTACAGAATATACTGGCTGTGTAGAATAAACTTGGAAGGCTTCCTTTTTTTATTTATATTTTGTGGAATTATTTGAACAATGATATTGGTTCTTTTTTTTTTTAAATCTGATAAAATTTAACAATGATTCCATCAATACTCTTAGGCTTTTCTATGTAGGAAGACTTTTTATTAACACTTTTACCTCATTCTGTACTTTCTTTTTAAGATGTTTACTTTTTAAATACACTTAGGGTTTAATTTGTATTTTTTAAAATGTGTCTAGAAATTTGTCCACATTTTTCAATTCTCAAGTTCAGTGGAATATGATTCTTTAATAATGATCTAAATTTCTGTGGTATGACAGAAGCCATCTAGAAAAGACTATGGCAAGCAAAAGAGTTTCTGAGAGATGGTCCACCATTTTTTGCATGGCTGTGATGGGTGCATGCTGCAGAGACAAAGCCCCAAAGACTTCATCCCAGGATTGCTTCTCACTGCTGATATGCCTTTCCTGCCACTATTACATGACCTAATGATTCCTGGGCATTAACCTACCCTAGTGGGCAGATTTACTATAGATCAACATAAAGATAAACTTTCATGAATTAATGCTGTTTAGATGAATTAATGACATTATAGAATCCTGATTTGACTCAAATAATTTTAGGAAGAAAGTTTAAGGAAATGGTTTTAGTTGTTTTGTCAGAAAGATATAATAAACTTAGAATCAAGAGTAGGATGTGCCCCGTCTTCATAGAATAATAAGTAAATGCTGCATAATAAGGAATACAGTGAACTTTCATAAATTACAATAAGAGAAATAGGCTGGGGACAAATTTGTGATCAAGGAAAAACATTCCAAGTCAGGTCCAAGGATGAAGACACAGGTGTATACTATGATAAAGCAAGGCCAAGTGAAACTGTTGCTTTGAACTTACAATGAGCTTACAGAATGAAACACTTCTTTGAACTTACTATCTACATCCTTCTGTAACTTCCCTTTTGTATAACATTTTATGGGGTAATTTTATAAAGAACTTTTGTCTAAGAAGGTATAAAAAACTGAGAGAAAAATTAAACTGTGACTGTTGGGGCTCTTCTCCATCCACCAAATGTATATATGTCTGTCTATATATACACATACATAAGTATATATGTATTTTATGTCTATGTATATAAGCATGCATGTACACTTGTGAAATTGATTAACCAGGTGGTCAACCTGACCAGTGTGTGTCTCTGTGTGTGTGTGTGTGTGTGCGCGTGCGCACAAGCGCACACTGGGCACACCTGTGGCTTATGTATGTGTGACTTTCTTCCTTTTCTTTTCTCTCTTGCTTTCTGGCTCATGGACTTAGAGCCTCTCACCCGTCCAGCTGAGGGCCCTTGAGCCTAAAAGAAAAGAGCCCCTTTCTTCTTCTTATGATGTACTGAAACAATGTTTCTTTCCTCATTTTCATTGCTTGTTGACTCTACTAGTGAATGTGTTTGTCGTTTCTTCCTTTGGGTCCAAGATTTCTTTGAGTATTTTCTGCAATGGTAATTTAGAGGCCATATGTTTCTTCAGCTTTTTTCCTATTATAAACAGGCTTTATTTCCACCTTATCTTTGAAACGTTATAATTTCTGGATTCAATGAAAAAAAGTTTGACCATTATTTTCTTTCAGAAATGTAATATATACCTTTACATGTCCTCCTGGTCTTTAGAGTCTTGAAAAACTAGCCTGCCACCATCTTAAGCTTAAAAGCCATCTTATAGTAAAAGCAAACTAGATTCATTTCTGCTTATGATAAACCTCTGTTTCTTAAAAGTTGGGCTATGCCCCACCTATAACCTTAATTGTGGTTCTGTGCTGACTTTTCCAGGAATGGCAATCATGTCTTTGTTACAAAAAGTTGTTTATTACCATCTTTCAACCCTACCTTTGTTTGAAAAGGTTATGTGCCAATCTATAACTATGTTGCTATGACTACCTTGTTATGCCCACTTTGAAACCATGTCATTGTTTCAGGAAGGACTAACTTACCATGCTTGTGTTCTGCTCCTGTAGTCGCAACTATTTTGACCACCAAATCCCCCATTTGAAACTCTATTTGTAAGCTATAAAAGCTTTGTGTCTCTTCCTCACATCCCATGCTGACCTCTCTAACCCCATCTTAGGGAAAGCAGCCCATGTACATGAGTGTAAAAACGTGCTTTAATTAATTTATCTGTGATGATTTGAATCGGTGGGTTTTTTTCCTCCCATCTTTGGGATTAACAGACTCTACTGAGAAACTTGCTCTTATTTTGATGAGTTTGCCTTTTAAGAACCTTGGCATTCTGTTCTTCAACTTTTAATAGTTTTTCTTTGTTCTCAATGTTTCAGAGTTTACACATTCTGTGTCATGTAAAGGTTGTTTTCTAATCATATAACATGGGATTGCAAATGTCTCCTGCACCTGGATGTCTATCTCTTTCCAAGATCTTGGATTTTTTTTTTTTTTTTTTGCTTCTTTACCAAACATTTTCTATACCTTTAACTTCTGCCTCTACTCCTTTATCTAGACAGAACATTCTTACATTATATATTTTAATGTTGTCCTAGGGGTTTTGTATGCTCTGTTCATTCATTCATTTATTTTTCCTTTACCGTTGTCCTAATATACTAAATTATCAACTTTTTCTTCCAGCCCTGATATTTCATCATCTTCTTTATCTAGTCTATTGGTAAGTCTTTCAAATAAGTTTTCTGTTTTTGATGTTGTTTGTATTGAGCTTTTTGTTTTCAACATTTCTTTTTGAGGAGATGGGGGGGGTGTTTTGAGACAGGGTTTCTTTGTGTAGGCCTGGCTGTCCTGGAACTCACTCCGTAGACCAGGCTGGCCTCAAACTCAGAGATCTGCCTGCCTCTGCCTCCCAAGTGCTAGTATTAAAGGCGCCACTACTGCCCGGCAATTTTCAACATTACTGTTAAGATATTTTCAGCCATTTCTCTCTCTCTCTCTCTCTCTCTCTCTCTCTCTCTCTCTCTCGCTCGCGCTCTCTCTCTCTCTCTCTCTCTCTCTCTCTGTGTGTGTGTGTCTGTGTGTGTGTTGGTTTTTTTTTTAATATAAAGTTTCTCTGTAATTTAGACTGCTCATGAATGTGTAGAACTGCCTCCCCAACCTCCCAAGTGCTGGAATTACAGCTGTGCAGGTGTGTACTAGAACACCAACCTGGCTTCCTTACTTCATTCAATTATGTATTTGTGTTTGGGTTTTGTTTTCGTCTATTTTTTTTTTTTTTTTTGGTTTTGGTTTAGTTTGCTTTTTTTAGCTTTTTAATCATTTTTACAATAATTACTTTGAATTCTTCATATGTACTTCATGTTATGTACTTCAACCTTATTGGGATCAGTTATGGAATTGTTAAGTTTAGAGGTTTAAAAAAGTTTGGTTTTTTTTTTGTTGTTGTTGTTTGGTTTGGTTTGGTTTGGCTTTTTGTTTTGTTTCATATGGTTTGTTTGTTTGTTTGTTTTTGTCTTTCCACATTGACACACCTGTTGGGATACAAGTCTCTTGAACTTTTATGTGACAACCTCTGTAGAGGACGGCTTTCTTCTGATGATGTGTCCTAGAATGTAGGCCAGCTTTGTAGTGTTAGGTTTAAATTCCATATTCACGTCAGTGTGAGATTCCAGGTGGCTTGTTAAGTTGTACTTAGTAGGATTTGCGGCTACTCTGATTGTGTTAAAACCTGAGTGTCCAGCTTTCCCTACAGATTCCTAGAGTTATCTAATCCCTTTGAAAGTGAAGGCAGATGTGTTAAACAAGCATAGTGTATGGGGAATACCCCATGTGGTTGCTCTTCTGGGTTAGTCAGCAGTGTAAATATACAGGCACATTTCATTTGTCATTTGTAGCTGCAGTATCTACAAAAGTTGTTATCTTTCTCTGTTGGTTGCCATGAGGGTGAATGCTTTGACTGAGACTTCAAGTCTCCCTCTAACCATGTGCCCTCCGGCACAGGTCATCAACTAGATGCTTTAATTCTGTCTGATACTTAAAACTAGCTAGATTTCTAGCAGGATAAAGATGTGGTCTACACAAGAGTAGAGTTCTTCTCAACTAGACTTGGGAAACAGTTCTGTGAAGTAGCACCCACCAAGTGTGTCTGAGGTGTCAAGTTTGACATTCAACGCTGTTTATATAAATAATCCAGAAATACAGTAAAAATTACATTAAAAAACTGTAACTACAGCCCCTAGTTTTTTAAAAGAGACAATATATGTTAAAACAGTATTTAAAATAGTAAGACTACAAAACAAAGAAAGGTAAAGAGCCTTCCAAAGAATACTGAAGAAGTGTTTTTTTTTGTTGTTCTTTTGTTTTTGTTTTTTAGAAGAGAATAACAAGGAATGATGCAAAAATATGGGGGAAATGAGAGAGGAAAGAAATCAAGATAAAAAACAATTAAAGAAATGAAGAGATGAAATAGTTAAACATATGAAAATGCAGAATAAAAAATTACATAAGACAAAGGGAAAGAGAACAGACAAGAACAAAGCCAAGTGTAGGATGCCTTGTGTACACTTGATCTGGGACAAAAGGCCAAGAAGCAATAGAAGGTCTACATTCTGGTCCGAACTGGGACTGCAAGTGCCATGTTCCAGGTCTTGCACGCCCTGCTCGGCTAGGTGGAGAATGGAATGCTAATGTAATCTGCTTAGCTTTCTCCAGCTTTAGGCAAGCCGTCAAACCAGTTAGGGCTCTAAGTTTCTCCCTGGGCAGGCTCAGAGACTATTGAACTAGCCAAGGATGTGTTTCCTGGTGACCCCTAAGCTGTGAAACCCTCAGGTAGCCCCTCTAGATTCTGAATGTTTAGAGCCCTGCTGTGTTCCAAGAGCCTACTTCTGTGTGGCCCTAACACTGGGACACAGTGGAGACAGTTTTTTTCTTTTAAATCGACCCCTTTTAAGAATTAAGAGTGACCTATTTTTGTAGGCTGAACATGGTTTCAGCAGATGAGTCAGTCTGTGTGTGACTGAGCATCTGGGGTCCAGACTAACATACAAGCCCCTGGAAAAACTAGAGGGTGATGCAGGGGAGGGTAGCCAGCTCCTCACTCTAACCAGGGTTTCCCCTTTTAAAAAAGCAATGTTTTTAATTTTGGACTTATAATATAATTACACCATCCCCTCTCCCCTTTCCTCCCTTCAATTCTTCTAGTGAGTTCCCCTTGGCTCCTTCTCAACTTGATTGTCTCTTTGATAGCTCTTATGTATATACCCATATCCCCAGTTGGTTATCCAATAATACTGTGTGATGGTCTCATTCTAAATCTCTGAGAGCCACATGACTATTTGCACTTCCCAATCCTCTCTGGACCCCTACCACTCCAGTCTCTTGAAAGACACTCTCAGCTAAACTAAGGGCTTAGTAGCCTTACTCACACCTGGGTCAACCCTGGCTGCCCGACCCTGGCTGCCCGCTGGAAAGGAAACTTGTGATTGCTGTGTGTCTTCTGGTCAGCTGAGAGGTTTAGTCCTTAACTTGAGGGACCCTTCTCAAGGTGGCTTCTGGAAGAGCCCTTTGAGAATTTACTGAG
The DNA here is from genome assembly GCF_011762505.2 of Arvicanthis niloticus. Lineage (NCBI taxonomy): Eukaryota > Metazoa > Chordata > Mammalia > Rodentia > Muridae > Arvicanthis > Arvicanthis niloticus. The sequence goes on along the minus strand of NC_047667.1, from coordinate 48,250,692 downwards.
CCACGAGATGAATTTCTTCTACAGTCTCATCTTGTTGCTGTGAAGGTTGCATCTCCGGACCAAAGCCCCAAACTGAAGGCAGCTGCCAGCACAGAGTAGTGGAGGTGATGTATTCCCATTTTGCACTGTGCTTGCAACTTCCTTTCACATCTGCTGTCCCAGTACAGAAGCCAGGATGGAAGAAGCTGTGAACTGTTGCGCAGGCCCAGTCTGTATTAGTGTTCTGATTTTCCAAGCAGTTTTAGGTTTTTCAGATGCTTCTTTATTAGTTCCTGTTAGGCCAAAGGTTTTGGGACAAAGCCAAAGATGGCGTGGGCCAAGAGGTCCCCATCCTTCTCTTTTGGCCAGGAGCCCATGTTCACAAAAGCCAGAGAAAACACTGGACAAAGCCAGCTCCAGATTCCAAAGTGACCACTGGACCTAAGACCACCCTATTTTAGGTTCCTAAAGACTCATGTCACCGTTCCCTCCCCTCCCCTTTAAGAAGCCCTACCTCAGCCTAGCCTTGTAACTTCACTGACCTCCTGTGAGATCAGTGAACCCAGCCCAGAGCTGCCCCCAGTAAGCCAGCCTTTATTCTACAATTGTGTTCAATTGGATTTGTTACCTCAGGGGAGAAACCTATCAGTTCCCAGGTTTTTTGATTGTTTTTTTTCCTCACTGTTTTCCCTCCAGAGACAGTTTCTCCTTTGCTGCACTATCTTCTCTTAGTTGCAGAAGCACTGCTGACAAAAGGAACGTCCATTCCACTATTTCTACCTCGTTTTCTACTACCGTCACCCCCGGCCTCTCCGTGCTGTATCATTTCTGATTCACTGGCTAAGAGACATTTGCAATGAGGCTTCTTCCCCAATGGGCTAGTACAACCTGCTTTCTCACAGAGAAAATAATTCTACCCATTAAGAATTCGATTTGTATATTTTGTTTTCTTTTGGTCGGGGAGGTTGCAAGGGCAGAGGGTGGATACCAAGGGACACAGGGAGATGAATAGGATGTGAAAATCAAGAAGAATCAATAAAAGTTAAGAAGAAGAAGAAGAAGAAGAAGAAGAAGAAGAAGAAGAAGAAGAAGAAGAAGAAGAAGAAGAAGAAGAAGAAGAAGAAGAAGAAGAAGTATTCCTCCTGTTTGGCTTTTGTTTCCCCAGAAAGAAATTTTAAAAAAACAAGTTTTGTCAGTGTTCGCAGGTGTTCACAGTCAAACGCCTTATGCAGACATGGGAAGCCAACAAAATATGCAAATATTTGAAACCATGAGACTTCCAGGTATCACCTGGGGTGTTTCCTCAAGATAAGGAATCACACACTAAAAGTGCTGTGCAAGGGAAACTATCTCAACAGGCCAAATTCCTAGCATAGTATCATCTCTGTTTCAAATTTTCCCATATTTTCTTATTAGTCATACACCTAAGCATTTTCCATGGAATTACTATGGCTTATTTTCCCTGGGTCACGTCATTACACATTCTGTGAGAATCTGCTCTTCCAACATCATTCCAATAGAGAAATCCGTGTCTTTAATTCTGTTCTGCAGGAAGAAAGCACCCTATTGGCTAGTTCACTTGCTGGTACATATGAGCTGAGTTCAGTTCATTGCATTTTCAAAGCACTTATTTTTTTCCTCAAGACATATGCTTTCCCGTACATTAAGGTTTGAAAACAGAATATCTGTCTCCTCTCACATGTAGAAGTGTGGACTTCCAAGAAGCAGACTGACATATGATCACTATAGTTTGGAAGATATAGGATTTGAATTCAGGAAATTTTTTTTTTATTAAAAATATGGCATGACTGCTCTGCGGGCAGGGGCAGGGGCAGGGGCAGGGGCAGGGCAGGCATGAGTATCGCTAAAATCAGGCATTACTGCTTAGGTTTGTCAGGGCAAAGAATGAAGAAAGTAGCCCTGTTTGGGAAAGACTAGAGTTACATTGAATAATAACCCTGGATAAACCCATTCTAAACTGGAAGAAAGAGAGAGAGAGAGAGAGAGAGAGAGAGAGAGAGAGAGAGAGAGAGAGAGAGAGAACTAGAAATGACTGTTGGATTGCCAGAAAAGAGCAAGTGGCCACCCAGATTACAAAAGGACAAGGATATGGACATCCAAGAAAGTAAGGAATCCTGACTTCTGACGAACCACCAAAGACCCTCATGAGGGTTTCTGCTTTAAAAATGTGCAGTACTTGAACATCCTATCTGGTCCATTCAGAAAACATTTTCCTACATTTCCATTTTACACCCTCTGTCCATTGAGTGCTGGAAAGAACTCAAGAAGTTAGGGAGACAAAGACATGGTCAACTTCTCCCTTCCTACCCCTCAAAGGCTTCCAGAGGAAGCAGACTGATCAGGGTATGGTGGTGTGCTATTTCTATACTTTAAAATTTGTTAGTAAATGTTCTCGTTACTGATTTGAACATGTTCATTAACTCAAAATGGTTATGTGTCCTGCATAACATGGTCTTGGACTCCTCTGGAGTTTTTAGCCTAGGAATGGGGAGGGACTATCTCTTCTATATAAACAGCAAAGGGATGAAGACAATGAACTTACGATTTGTCTTTGTAATAAGTTCTGTGTGATCACTCTATTGCAGGACATCATGGGTCATGTGATCCGATCAGTGGGATGATGATAAACCATGACCTGCAAAAAAAATTTTAAAATTAAAAAAAAAATGACAGTTCAGAGAATGTCAGCTAAGCCTTTCATTTATAAAAAGAGCCATTATTGTTAGCTGAAAGAAACAAGAGTTGATCATTCAGCTTTAGCTACCCCAGAAGTAAGCTGGTGGCTATGTTTCCCAAGCCTGCTTCTTGAAGCTCCTACTTCAGTGATTCCTCTGTTCACCCTTGAACCAAGCCACCACCACCACCTGTTCGAACACTTTTCTCATATAACTATCTCAGAATTGTATATATGATTCTGACTGGTAGACTCTAGACTATGTTCCAGTAACATCTTATCCAAAAACTGGTGCTACTTTTCTCAGTTTTCTGTTAATGGAATAAATATATGAGGTCATAAATTTATATAGAGAAAATTTATTTGGCTCTCAGTTTACGGGTCTTTGGTTGCTTGGCCCCATTGCTTGCAGAATTATGGAAGTACACCATGGTGACAGTTCGGTCATAGGAAGTAAAACAGCTCAAGTCAAGGTCAACCACAAAAGAGAGGCAGAGGAAAAGCCGGGACATAAGGCCTTCCCTGGGGTTCCACATTTTAAAGGTTCCACCACCGACCACCAGCACCAAGCTGTGGACTAAACTTTTACAATATAGACATTTGAAGGACATTCCAGATCCAAAATACAGCCGGCAAGAATAACAACAGACGCACATCAAGACATCTGCCTCAATCACAGGTACCCTTTGCTCAAGGTGGGTAAATCAGAAGTGTGATTCCCTCATTGATTTCTCTTCCAGGCTGTTGCCAAAGAGGAAATGCCCTCTTATTCCTGCCCCAACCCCAACTTTTATAAGGAAGAACTGGGTTTAGCAACTCCTTCACAGAGTTGTTGCTTGTTTGTCATTTATTCTATTTATAAAAGGAAGAGAAATCAGTATTTCTCATACTTTCATAGATCTACCTTTCATGCTTAATATATCATAATAAACATGAGAAATGATCAGGAAAAAAAAATATATATATATGTGTGTGTGTGTGTATACATATATATGTATGTACACACACACACACACATATATATATATATATATATATATATATATATATATATATATCATCATCATCTTCTTCTGTGAGTACCAACTATGTCATGTAGGAGTCATGAATAGTCACTAGGTAGAAACCATCCAGGAGATAATCCAAGGCTATATGACCAAAGGTTTATTACTTTCTCAGCATGACTCTCTTTCTACAATTATAAGAAGCCTACCCAAAGGCTGTGTGAACACAGTGCTTACCCACAACCTTTTCATCCCAGAATCTCTGTTCACTCCAAAGTCTATTCTAGAATCATTATCAGCTGCCAAATATTTTCACAACTCTCTGATAACAATTCCATAATGCAATAGCATGAGTAATGAATGAGACCACATCATCAACAACACATATAGCTCATGATGTAGTTGTTTGCTCAGTAGCTTTGGGACTTCCATTCCCACCTAGGTTTGGGTTAGGATAAATTGTCCCTTTCCTCTGAAATCTGTTTCTTCTTTCATATGCAGATATCTTTGGTCATAGAGTTTCCTAACCATAGAGAACAGTTCTGTTTCTTGACTTGGCATCTCTTTATCATGGTGTGGGTTTTCCTTAGGAGCTTGTCCAGCTTTACATTGAATAACCTCACTTGAGACTGTCCACTGGAAAACCTAATTTTCCTCAGATCTCTCTGGAGTAAGATCTAGATGTGCATATGAACCTTCCCCTTGCATGTCTATACCCACATATGGTACAGTAACTCCTTACTGTCTGGTACAATACCCTAGTTACCACAAACATGAACTCAATTCATCACCCTAATGAAGCCTCTAGGGTAGCGATTCACAAACTAGATTGCTGGCCCTTTCACAGGGGTCACCTAAGACCATCAGAAAACACAGATATTTGCATTATAATGCATTCATAACAGTAGCAAAATTACAATTATGAAGTAGCAACAAAAATAATTTTATGGTTGGGAGATACCACAAGAAGAAGAACTGAATTGAAGAGTTACAGTATTAGGAAGGTTTCGAACCACTGCTGTAAGGTCTCCTTAGAACTCTTGTCTTGGTGAATTTTAGTCTAAGAGGTCCCAGCAACTTCTGTGTTCACAGTTACTTTCTTCTACCTGTGGTTAAGTCTTTTATTTTAGTGGACTGCTTACACTGAGGACTTTCTAGCCTTCCAGCAATTCCTAACATTTCACATATACCACTGTTACAAATATCTTAGTACTGGCTACAAATCAGTAATCTCTTGATCCTAAGTTTCTATAACACTTTATAAGTTTTTTTTTTTTTTTAATAAACCCTCTTTGGGTAATATTGCTTAACTCTTGACTACTCTATCATGGAATTTTACATGTGGGGATACAACAGCTCAGAGCATCGTACTGACCTGTGCAAAATCACAGAGCCAAAAATGAAGATGATGCCATTTATACCGTAGTGGAAAGCCACATGATGCTCATCCATGAAGCACAAAGCCAGCATCTCCCTCTACCTCCTTCATCCCTTGGAACAACTATCCTACCTCCAGACTCACACTGCCGCTCCCAGGCACACAGGCACGCTGTTTGAACATCTGACAAACCCATCTCCATGATTATGGCTCACAGCCTTTTTTTTAAAAAAAAAAAAAAAAAACACCTCCACCTTGAATACTTTAGGGACAAATCTGTATCTTGTTAATGCCCATCAGTGTAAATGTCTACGTAAAACACTAAGCTGTCAGATTCCTGATGCTACAACAGCAAACAAGTAGAAGAGACCATCTAAATCAATCAGTGCTGCTCGCCATGCAATAAAGAGATGGCGACAGTCTGTGGGACACTAAACCTGTTGTTTCCCAACCCCACCTGCCTCCACATCTCCTCACCATCTTCTCTGCTTTCTAAGTTTGCACCAGTGGGTGTGAGACTCGAGTACATTGTTTATTTCTCATTTTCAAGATACCACTTCAAAGGTGTCTACAAAAAGTTTCAAAATTTTTGAGTGGCTTTGAAAACTTTCATTACTGCTCCTAAAAGAAGTAAGATATACATACCGTGAATTTTAGTTGTGTTCCATTGTGTCAGGACATTAAACACTGAGATGAAAGAATATGAATGTTTGGGGAAATTTTTTTCTAAGAAGCTCAACAAAGCTCAGCTTTTCTGGCCCCACAGTCTCAAAATTCCTTGAAACTCTATCTGAATACCATATAAAAATAAAATTGAGGGAATGTATTTCTCTCAATGACAGAATATAAAGTCATCAAAATGAAAAACTAACTTTGCACACACTTAAAAGTTAACAATTTTCTTTGTCATCTTTGAAGGTAGGCATTTTGCTCTGTGGCAAGCCTAGTAAGGTTTAACTTTAAAGTTAAGCACAATAAACAACTAGGAACAATAATTAATAATAACAGAACAGTTGTAACAGTTTTCTAGAAAAATATAAATATGAGGCTCTCCTTTTTCAAATGTTTTATTGTACTGCCCTGGCCGGCTGTCTCTTTTGTTCTGGAACTCTCTCTCTGTAGACCAGGCTGGCCTTGAACTCACAGAGATCTGCCTCTAGAGGGACTGAGGGCATGTGTAACCACTGTTTTTATCTATCCTGTGAGGATGGAGTTTGATGCTATGCCCACACGGTGAGGTGAAAAAACAGTAGCTGTTACGGTTAGTCAGGTGTGGCTACAAGGCATAGGTTACTTGAGCATAGCCTGCAATACTGCCACAGTTGATCTGATCTTCTCCACAGCTGCTAAGTGAATAATGGCTGAATGGTGAGCGTGGTAGAAGGTGCTAGACAAGGCATGATTCAACGTTTACTATCCCCAACAGGTTTCATTTCTCAAGACACAGACCCCACAATAAGACAACTTTATGCAAACGACTACTTCTTTACAAGAGATGAAAAGGGGGACATGAAAGTGTGAGTAACAGCAAAACCAGGAGGAAGAAAGTCAACCGTGTGCCGAGTTGGTCATTGGTGCAGCATGTGACAGCACACACCCCTGCTCAACCTCAAAGGGGCCAGACTAACGCCTCAGAATTTGATTTAAAAATAGGGTTTTCTCTAAAGAAGTATCCATCTACAATTCGCTTTTCCTCTAAGCCAAGGTGTGTGAGCTTTGTGGTAAAATAAAACAAAACAAAACAAAACAAAACAAAAAAAAAAACCAAAAAAACAAAAACAAAACAAAAAAACAGGAGGAGGGAAGATGAGGTGTGCAAAGTGACAAAGGTAAATCAGACATGGAAATGGAAATTAGTCATCTTTGCCTATTTCTGTGGAATGGGAGAGGCTGGGTGGCCAGTACTTGCTGACTGTAGCTGTGCTCTGACCTCTCTGTACTGGTAAATTAGCCCAGAACTTATTAAGACAAGTCTGCCAGTTTCACCGTAATGTGTTGGGGAGGGGAGGGGCTATTCATTTATCCACTTGTTTCCTGTCACATGCCCTAACTCTCCACATGCCGAAATTCTTGCTAAACAATTAGAGGTAAAACTTTAGATGTACTATCTGGACCAAGGGGAAGAACCAGACAGATGATTTAATAATTACAATCAATACCAGACATGTTTTATGGGAATTATTCAAAAGTATTATTCAGACTTGGGACAAAAAGACAGTCTTCCTGGAATAAGCAATGAGACTGGAGGAGAGTAGACACTGAAGGAGACTAGAGTGCTTCAGACAGAGTGAGCAGAGCGATACGATTGGGGAACTGAAAGTTTTTTATTCTCTTGGGGTGTGGGTCTTAACTGGTTGAGGATAAAAGGTGGGCAGATGTCATGGGAGACGAGCCTGGAAAGGCAAGCCACAGATAGACCAGAAAGCCACAAATACAACTTGGAGATTGCGTACAATGTAGAAATGGAAACCACCAAAGCAGTCATTTAAATAAAATAATTGTTTTCCCCTGAGGTAAAGAGGTGTCCAGGCTGTCTCCATGATGGACAGTATCCAGCATTCCCTCACAACCTGCCTTTTGTTTCTACTGCTGTTACTCCAAGTGTTCTTCCTAATTCTTCTCTCCCAAGATAATCTCAAGTCTCAAGTTGGCTGTGTCAGCCTCCTCAAGCATTTTGCTAGAGAAAAAGAGCAGCAGAGTTCACTCTTGCAAATTAGTCCGCACTTTACAGATCTTGGCGAGGCACCACACTCTAAATTTTGTTCCCTAGCTCCATGAATTTAATTTGGCCATTCAACCATACATTCTGTAAAGGACGCCAGAAAATGTATATTCTTGCCTATATGAGGTTGCTTTCCCTAACAAAATATTACAGTTCTGATCATAAAGAAGGAAAGAGGGAGTTTTAGAGTGACTGCTAGATGTTTTCATGCCAAACCATATTGACACTGTTTAAAGGTCAGTGGCCCATTACCAAGCTACAAAGCTGCAGGCTTGGGATACATGCACGTCATTGTGTTGAAGTACATATATTCCTTGCATACTCTTTAATTATACAGAGCTTAAAACATCATCATTATTGTTATTATTGTAGTTTTATTTGTATGAGTGGTTTGCTTACATGTGTGCTTGTGCAGCAGTTATGAGCCTGGTACTTTCAGAGGCCTGAAAAGGGCATCTCAAATCCCCTGGAGATGGAGTTACAGACAATTGCAGGCCATCATGTGGGTGCTTGGAATTGAATCCAGACCTTTTGGAAGACAGGGACTAAGTCTTCCTGCTGAGAAATCTCTAGAGTTCCTAGCTGTAGGTTCTTCCTTCCTTCCTTCCTGTCTGTCTTTCTGTCCTTCTTTCTCTTTTTAAAAATAATCATAAAGGAATGTTTAAGCTTATCATTCTCTTTAAGTTTGGTCTGCTGATGTGTTTATATATATTTTTTGTCTTCCACTATGGCAATGTGATATATTTTTCAATTTGTGTGTCTTCTAGGATGTCTAGGGATCCAGTGTCCACACAGCAGCAGACCAGGCGGGTGTCTGCTCAAGGCAGCAGGCCCAGGCCCAGAGGAGGGGTGGAACAGGAGTGGTATTCCACAGGGGCGGAGTTTGGGTGTCTGCTGGAACCTGAGTGCTGCCTGCACCCAGTTATGGGTCTGGGGCAGGTGTAGGGCGGTGTGTGAGTGTTCTTACCTGCCGCTCTGGGTTCAGTGGTCCCTCTAGGATGTCTAGGGATCCGGTGTCCACACAGGAGCAGACCAGGCAGGTGTCTGCTCAAGGCCTACAGTTTTTAAAATATAAAACTATTAAGTATAACCACAGCTTCATGGTATGATGACATTTGTCTGGTTTTTGTTTGGTTGGTTGGTTGTTTTTTTGGGGGTTTTTTGTTTGTTTGTTTTTTAGATTTTTACTTAATGCCTACTTTTCCTGAAATAATTATATCTACTTCTCTCTTTTACCTACCACTATGAGGAGTGTGCACACTACAATATGGCCTTGGGTGGCCTGGAACTTGCTACCTGGACCAGGCTGTCCTTGAACTCATAGACATCTACCACCCATCTCTGTGTTCCAAGTGAATGCTGAGATTAAAAGCATGTGGCACAAAGCACAACATAAAATTTACATACCTTTATAGTATATGTGTGTCCTAAAAGCCAAAGTCAGTGTCTTGCAGATGGCTTTTTTGTGAATTGGTTTGAAATGGTTTATTATCCTTTCAGCCTTTCTCTGTGGAGTTGACAATTGAATCCATATGCTTTCTATGCTATTAATAACAAATAAGGACTGACTAGTGCCATCTGGTTAGCTACATCCTGGATATAGAGATCTTTTATTTTTCTTATCCTTTCTTGATATCTTCCCTTATGGTGCAGGGAGTTTTCCACACCTATATGCATTTTGATACCTCTCACCTTATCTCCTACAGTTTTTACTGTACTGCGAATATGGTATCTCTTAAATATGGTATCTCTTATTGTCTTTCACCTGGTGTTTACCACAAAATTTGCATACACTATCACATAGCTCTAACTGCCTGTTTAAGCTGATACTTGAACTCAAGAACTATCTACACTATCTCTCCATTCCACACACATTTTGTTTTTGATGTCATACCTTTTTTATTACATATTTGTAACTGAATACTAAGTTATATTAATAGTTATTTCTTTTAAGTTTATACCAGACATATGTAATTTATATTACAGCATTTTGAATGTGACTACTTAGTTTGCCTGTGATTTCATACTAAACTCTATGTTTTCATGTTACAGATTTGTGTCTTTCTACAACAGCTCAAGAAGTTCCTTATGGCGTTTTCTTGAAGGCATGTTTAATGTCAATGGACCACCTTAGTTTTTGTATATGGGAAAACCAATCTCTCTATTTTTTAATAATAACTTTTTCCTAGCACTTTCAAAATATCTCAGTCTTTCATGAACTGCAAATATTTTTCTGAAAACTGCTTATAGCTTTAGTTGAGTTCCCCTTTGTGTGAAGAAACTTTTTTCTTTTTCTTTGTTATCACTTGTAAGACTTTGTCTTTGATTTTTGAGAGCTAATTACAGTATGTGTTGGCAAAGTCCTCCTTGGATATGATTTAATTAAAGACCTTTGAGTGTCCTGTGCTTGGATGTTCATATCTTTCTCCAGACTTAAAATGTGTTTGCTTATTTTTTTTTTAAAAAAAATAAACGTACTGTCCATTTCATAGTGAATTCATTTTCAGTAATTTCTGTAATGAAAAAGTTAGGTCTTTGAATCCTATAAGATTTTCTAATGTGGGATTTTTATCTTCTTTGCATGGTTTCAAGTGTTTTGTCTTTGGATATATGAACCCTTTCTCCTCTACTTGACTACAGGCAGGTGGGATAAGTTTGTTAGAACATACAGTGGAAGCCAAACATTAGGTAGAGCTCTTGGTATTCTGCAGAAAAGTAGTAAAAAGGATTGAAGGAGCCAGAGGGGTCAAGGACACCATAAGAAAACTCAGTAACCTGGGCTTCTGGGGGCTCACAGACTAGACTGACAATCAGGGAGCCCGCATGATTCTGACCTAGGCTCTCTGCAAATGTGTTTATGTAGCTTGGTCTTCTTGTGGGACTCCTAATTGAAGTGGGGGCTGTCTTTGATCCTTTTGCTTGCTTTTGGGACTCTTTTCCTCTCACTGGATCATCTTATTCCAGCCTTAATGTGAGGAGAAGTGCCTCATCTTATAACTTAATATGTCATGTTTGATTGATATCCCTGAGAGGAGTGCCCTTTTCTGAAGTAAAATGGAGGAGGGGGGGATCTAGGGGTGGAAGGAATAGGAGAGGTGTGGGGAAGAGATTAAGAGGAGACAAGGAGGGAAAACTGCGTTTGGGATGCAATATGTGAGAGAAAAGTAAATTTTTTAAAATCTTAATAAAAGGAAAGAAAAAAAGCTTCTATAAAATCAGGTTGTAAGCAAATCTGTAAGGCATTTTCTTAAATTAGTGATTGATGGAGGAGAACTCATACCATCATGGGTAGAGCCATCCCTGGTCTGGTGGTCCTGGGTTCTATAAGAAAGCAGACTGAGCAAGCCAGGGAGAGCAAGCCAGTAAGCAACACCCCTCTATGACCTCTGTACCAGCTCTTGCCTCTGGGTTCCAGCCCTGCCTTGCTTTGATGATAAACAGTGATGTGATTGATATATATATATATAATAAACCCTTTCCTCCCAACTTGACACACTGTCAACCATAGCAATAGAAACCCTAACAAAGACACCCTCCAACTTGACACACTGTCAACCACTTCTAGCTCTCCCACAAGACCCCACAATTTCCAAAAGTTTTACCAATGGCATCACTGTGGGGAATACGTATCTAACTCATGGGTCTTTGGGAAGCCATTCACAATGCACACCTGTACTGACTGGTTTTGTCTGTCAACTTGACCCAAGCTGGAGTTATCGCAGAGAAGGGAGCTTCAGCTGAGGAAATGCCTTCATGAGATCCAGCTGTAAGGCATTTTCTCAATTAGTGATCAAGGAGGGCGGGCCCATTGTGGGTGGTGCCATCCCTGGGCTGGTAGTCTTGGGTTCTATAAGAAAGCAAGCTGAGCAAGGAAGGGGAAGCAAGCCAGTAAGTAACATCCCTTCGTGGCCTCTGCATTAGCTCCTGCTTCCTGACCTGCTTAAGTTCCAGTCCTGACTTCCTTTAGTGATGAACAGCAATGTGGAAATGTAAGCTAAGTAAACCCTTTCCTCCCCAACTTGCTTCTTGGTCATGTTGTTTGTGTAGGAATAGAAATCCTGACTAAGATAACACCTTAAGTTTAATAAAGTTCTGGTGTGAATCTGTACTCATTAAAACCACTTGCATCAACTTTTTCTTGATTTCTTTTCTTTCCTATACCTTCTGTATTTTTAACTTCTCTCCATTGTAGTTCCTTGTTCCTTTCCTCATGCTCGCAGGCTTAACCCTGCTGAGAAAAAAAGGACTTTATTGATGTAGATACAGTACACATTATACTTACTTGCTTGAGAACATCTGGCAGAATTCTTCTGAAAAGGGTGGTTTACTGTAAATTTGAAGAGGTTACTGACTTAAGTCTATGGTGAAAGCAGTCAGTTCTGACCAGAACTTCTTGTGACATATGGCTCTAGACACAAGTTGTCTGACTGTCTAGACTTAATTTAGAATAGTATTTCTTTTATCTCCACTCCTAGATTTTCTTTATCTTTCAGAAGAATTCTTATAAAATGTCACATGAGTTATGTTTTCAATTGACACTAGACCAGTTTGGAAGTCTGCCAAGGTAACAGGAAATTCTGGTTTTGTTCTATTCTAAGACCAGCTGGCTTAAGTCTACTCTTAAGACTACTTAATGTCTTCCAATTGTTAGCTTACGGCTAACGTACAACCCAGAATGCATGCTACAGCTTTCTTATATCTTACATAAGATGTATAGAGAGATTGAAGCCAGTAATTAGTAATGATGTAATTGCTCTCTTTGTGGGCAGATAATTATGGTTTATTAAGCTTGCCTTACAAATATATCTTCAATTAGTAACCACCTTTATAATTTCAAAATCCCATGACCTGTGGAGCTATTCCATGCTACCAGTAAGAACAAAATAATTACCAAGGCAACATCAGGGTGTCTACAAAGATTTTACTGTGTAATGATGAGCCATTATTATTGAGAATTCTCACCCCTCATATGTTCATCATTTGGGGAAAAAAGAAATGAAGGCCCTGTATAAGAATTTTAGTAGTTGTTTCTTTAAAATAAATCATTGCTTTATCCACAGTCATATACTTATTGACCAACTTCCTTTGTTTGGCACTATTTATGTAGAAAGACTCATTATTGTGGTGCTGTAGACAATGCAAATCACTATAATACAAAAAAAAAAACAGAAAGTACTAAAGGTTATAAAATTATATAATATATAATTAGAATAGAAAACAAACTAACGAAAAGCCCACAGAACTCCTAGCAGAATAAAAGACGATCTCATTGAAATTTGATGAGCTGAAACTTGTTAATCCTTAAATAATGAGTCTGCATGAACATTACCACATACTTATACACAAAGGTCTCACTGTAGCAATGCTACTAAAACCACTGTCAATGCAATTGGTAAGAATAATTTTAAAAATACTTCTAGTGTGATCTTCCCTATCCTATATTTACAATAGTATTACATGCATATAGTCAGAATGTACAGACAGCAATTATGTGCTCTTATGATTTGTTCAGTAAAATTTGGGTGTTTCATGGTCAACTCTGTGCTCAGGTTAATGTCTTATTCTAGCTGTTTGAGTTGTCTATAGCTCATTTTCTAGTGGTTTCTTCAGGAAGGAATCATGTGAACAATTTATCTGTCTCCATTGTAGTGAAGGTTGGATTTGCTCAATGTAAATTTTTTTTCTCCTTTTTTATTTTCTTGAGTATTTTTTATTTTATTACTTTTTCCCTGATTTAAAGTATTTGTAGTAGGCTGAAACAGTGGCACCCAAAGATATTCAGCTTTGGAATCTATAAGTATTACCTTATATGACAAAAGAGATTTCACAAGCATCAAGGATAAAGAGAAGGGAAATTATCTTTATTTATCCAGGGGGCCATCAGGGTCATGCCTTCCTTGTGAGAGTTAGCCAGAGTCAGATTTGGAATGAAAGAAGGTGGTGATTAAAAGGAGAAACTATAAAATGTAGAGCTGCTAGGCAAGCATGAGGAGAACCTCCCTAATCTTGTGGTCCCAAAAAAAAAAAAAAAAAAAAAATGAATCCAGTGAAGGAGAGCCAGAAGGAACCAGTTCTACTCACATCTTACCTAGACCTTTGCCTTGTAGGGTGAATTCAGATGTCTGGTCTTTAAACCTAAAAACAACATATTTCTGTTGTTTGAAGTCATTTAGCTTGTGATCATTCAGTATACTGAAATAGAAACTAATAGAGTATTAATCTCAGAAAGTAGGATGATAATACTTTTATCATCTATGTGTTCTTCAGATATTTTAGCCCAAAAATTTTGCTACAGCATGTCTCTGTGTATTGACTATGCAGGATTAGTATACAGTATGTCTGTTCAATGTTTTTAGCATTTTTCATTTATAATACTTGTTTCAGTCTTAGAAGATTCATAGCCTGACATATTTCAAATCTTCTCCACTTAGTTTTGGCATTCTCACTTTTTGTCGAATGCTGGATCCTGCACAGACAAACCGGGAGCCATCTTGAACTCCTAACTTTAAAGACATTGCAAACTCACAGAAGGAATTAGATACTTTAACTTAAAATCTACACACACCTGGACATGACTTGGAGAAACTGAGAATTGAGATAGGGAAACTTTGTAAGGCAGAGGGGTTCAGGTGAGCTAGATAGGTGTTGCTTCACCACACAGTGACACAGTGAACACAATGACATAGAGGACCGGGTGACATAGAGGACACAGTGACACAGTGCATACAGTGAACACAATGACATAGAAGACACAGTGACACAGTAGACACAGTAAGATAGAGGACACAGTGACACTGTGGACATGGTGACATACAAGACCCAGTGACATACAAGACCCAGTGACACAGTGGACACAGTGACACAGTGGACACAGTGACATAGAGGACCTGGTGACATAGACTGGACTCAGTGACATAGAGAACCTGGTGACATGGAGGATACAGTGACACAGTGGACAGAATGACACAGTGGACAGAATGACACAGTGGACACAGGGACACAGAGGACACAGGGACACAGAGGACACAGGGACATAGAGGACATAGGGACACAGTGGACATAGTGACATAGTGGTCACAGTAACCACGATGGACACAGTGACATAGAGGACACAGTGACACAGTGGACACAGTGACACGGAGGACACAGACATAGTGGACACAGTGACACGGATGACACAGACATAATGGACACAGTGACACAGAGGACACTGACACAGTGGACACAGTGACACTGTGGACACAGTGACACTGTGGACACGGTGACACTGTGGACACAGTGATATAGGACACAGTGACATATAGGACACGGTGACATATAGGACACGGTGACACAGAGGACACGGTGACACAGAGGACACGGTGACACAGAGGACATGGTGACACAGAGGACATGGTGACACAGAGGACATGGTGACACAGTGGACATGGTGACATAGAGGACAAAGTGACATAGTGGACATTTCTTGTGTCTAAACCCAACCATGAAAAATCCAATCTCCACGCCTCACACATGCTGACCTTCTCATTCTTTTCTTCTCTTACCTAAACATTGCAAACTTGTCATTCCCGCTTCAGTGACCTCTCTGTCCTTAAAGTTCCGGAACTGTGTTATGCCTTTGACCTTTACTTTCAGCCCTACAGAGCAGATGATTTTTATACCTTATTTACTGAAACCAATTCTTTTCAGGCACTATCCAGGAACTATCTCTAATGTTCACAATGACCCAGAAATAAGGTGTTTATTGTAGTGGTTTGCATAGGAATGCCTCTTACAGACTCATAGATTTGAATGTTTGGTTACCAGAGAGTGGCACTATTAGGAGGTGACCTTGTTGGAGTAGCTGTAGCCTCATTAGAGGAAGTGTGTCACTGGAAATAAGCTTTGGGGTTTTGAATGCTCAAGTCAGGCCCAGTGTCTCCTATTTCCTGCTCCCTACCTATGGGGAACCGTGGAGTTGGCCTGACCTAGCTGCTCAGAGAAGCATGCATCATAGGTTTTTCAAGTTAGAGTCCATGGCTCCTGGGGCACAATATGCCTTCCAGTTCCTGAGAGACTGGCAATGCTCCCTTGGGCTGTGAAGGTTTCATGCTCTTTGTGTTTCTCTGTAGCCAAGGAACCATAGAAGCTTGACAGGACAATTGATCTTAGACATTAATCTTGTGTACCCTGCATAGCTTGCAAACTTCATTGTGTCCTGGCAACCGTATTAATCCTGGCAATTTCCATTATAATCTGTTTCTGATAATTGTATAAGAGGTCTGATTATTCTCAATAAAATGGTCACAATCTCAGTGTTGCTGTGGCCCTCCAACCCAAGCTTGGTGTCATTCCTCAGAGCTGTATCAGGTAACTTTGACCAGGTAAGTTAGTGTGGCCTATCCAGATGTAGAACTCTCAGCTACCTCTCCAGTACCATGTCTGCCTGCATGCTACCAAGCTTTCTGCCATGATGACAATGGACTAAACCTCTGAACCTGTAAGCCAGCCCCAATTAAAGGCTTTCTTTTATAAAAGTGTACATGGTCATGGTATCTCTTCACAGCAATAAAACCTTAACTAAGACATGTGTTAATATTTCCCTTTGATAGATGAGGAAAATAAGATTCTGAGTGGTTCACAAAAGTTGCCCAAATTGCTCAGCTAGTAAATAAGAGTCTTTAAAACTGTTTTCTCAACATTATACTTTCTCCAACCTCGGCCTTGTTTTATTTATACATTTTGCTCATTCGTTGAACTAATGTGCACCAAACTAAAATCACTAGGAGGCCTTGTGAGTACTTGCTACTACAGCATAAAATAGAATTAATAGGGGGTTATTGAAAATTTTAATCCCAATCCAGAGATTTTCTACTCCACCTTTGATTACTTAGTTCCTGGATAAAAGACACACACAACCTTTATATTTACAATAAGCCTTAATCAGCATAAGAGCTGGGCAGGTTTCTATCCTCTATGTTATTATGTCTATTTCCCAGCCGATAATTCCACTATATAGTTTGCCATGTTTTGTCTGGGCTGCTCTTAACTCCAATTAGCCAACCCACATGGCCATTATTTCATGACTCACCTAACCCTTGGCAACTTTGTCCTCTACCTCAAGCCCAGGAACCCTAAACCCTGCCTATGTCTCTTCTGCCCAGTTATTAGCTGTTGGCATCTTTATTCACCAATCAGAAATAACTTGGGGGCAAGGTCACATAGTTACATGTGAACTCTCTCATCTCTGGAGCAACCAGGCCTTGAGGGCCTGCACCTAGCATTACAATACATAGCAATGGACCAAACCTCAACACTAGGGAGACTAAGTAAAGTTTTAGTCAATGAACAGATGATGAAGGAGATAAGACAGTTGATTCAGGAATGATTATGATGCCTTTAGTCAACACCATGAACCAGGAGGATGGGCTTAACCAGGAAGGCAGACTTTTCTACAGTGGACATGCTGTGTAGAAGTGTCCATTACATCTCTGTAGAGATGCAGGTGAGGGCCAGAGGTACAGTGGTTAGGAACATGCTCTTTGGTGTCAGAAGTTGTCGGTCTTGAATTTGTGAGATTTCTTTGAGCAAGTTTACCTGCAGGTCTCGAGTTGTGTTTATGATAGGAATCATAGTGAAACCTACCTGAAAGAGTTATGAGGGGGACAGAAGTAAACAAGTTTCATAAGATGGCTAGTACAATGCCTATAGTAGGCTGAGTACACACTACATGAGAGTATCTTGTTTTACTAATGATGCAAATAGTTACAACATATGTGACTTTAGAATGGAAATTATCTGGGTTTTTTTAAAGTAACTTTAGATGTTCTTGGGTATAAGCAGTGATACTGGAAGAGCACAAAGAGAAGGCAGTGCAAATACCTTCAGGCTAGGCAGCTAGAGAGGTAGTATGAGAATATTTGGACAGATGGTGGATGGTGGGACTTGGGAAAACTGAGAAAGAACATTCCAGAAGAGAGAAACTGTTCCCTTGCTGGAGAAGGTTACTAGCATGCCAAAGTTAAGACTTGTCTGTTGTTTCATTGTTCAAAGCACTGAGAAATTTATCAGTGTTTACATATTGAAAATTAAAAACAAAGAAATATTATACATATCTAGGCCAGATCATGGTTTGTTGAGGTCTTGGACTTTGGAACAGAGGAAGAAGAAGGCTGGGGCCAGAGGAGTAGACAGAGGAAGAGAAGAGGGTGAAAATTTAAAAAGGCAGAGTAGAGAAAAGGCAAGCTGAGAGAAGGGAGGGAGAAGAGGGAAGGGGAGGGGAGGAAAGGAAAGGGGTAATAAAGAGAAGGGGAGGGAAGGGAGAGAAGGGAGGAGAAGCAAAGGGAGGAGAAGGGAAAATAAGGAAAGAAAAAAAGGGGAGGGTAGAAGAAGAGAAGAGAGGAGGGAAACCAAAGACACTGAATATAAAAAGCACTTAGGGAAGAGAGAGCCATTAATATCATCGAGGTGGCACCAAGATTCCTGTGTCCATTCCATGTCACAGACGCCACTCATACTTGTGACCTCATTTTGGGTCAGCAAAGAATGACTATGAGGCAAAAGGGACATAATTCTCAGAGATCATCCAGAGCTAGAGATGAGAAGAAAAGCCCCATGTGGAAGGTCAGTATGTCCGTGAAAGGACCCTGCATAGCCAGATCCCTGGAATTGTGAGGAGGGGCGCTGACTTCCAGAGGCTTTTCAAAAGCAAAGATGAACTTTGCTAGCTCAACTATCCCCTGGACAGAGGCAGGTAGAAAGCCAGAAAGTTTGTCCCATCCGCCACACTTACGAGGGATTATGAGGGATAATCAGGACATGTTGAAAAGAAACACAAAGAAAATCAACACTCTAACCATCCGTGAATTCAAAAGTAAACACAAATACTATTGTCATCTATAATAGTTAACATTAATATTTATATTCTCTGAGAGCCAGGAATGCACTAAATACAAAATTATGGCTTAAAACCAGGAAACCACTTGATAAGCTTAAGATCATTATTATGATTGATACCAAGACTCTATACTCCCTATAACATCCTGTAAACTGAAAGTCATTAGATAACAGTGGGTAACTGCTCTACAAGGAGTTACCAAGAAGCCTAAGTGTTGAGATCCTGCACTCTCGCTCAACGCTTTGGCTCAACACTTTGGGGCTAAGTGCTCTGGTCAAGAGAGAGAGAGTGGGGCTCTTGGGGCAGGAGACTCGAAGAATGGAGACAAGACAGGGTGTGATCAAGTCTCTCCTTTATCAAGTCTCTTCTATTGAAGGGAATTCTGAGGGATTTATATACACAAGCAGGAGAACACAGGTGAAAACACTTTACCACGTGCACCATACAGCTGAGGTCACTAAACAGCAAAACAAGCTATGTGGGATAAACAATATATTTATCAGAGTGTGCTTCAGCTGTTATAGGCTTTTGACAACCAAGTCTTTCATCAGGGTATATGGTTCCAGATGGCTGCAAAGTTGATCTAGCCGCTTTCTACTAAAGTCGGCTCCCAACACCTAAGGGAGTATATATAGCTTGTCAAGGGCAGAGAAAAGAACAAACAAACAAACACAATTTTCATAAATAAAAGAGGAAGTTGCCCAGCACAGAGACATTTAACATGTAGGATCCTTGGCTAACACTACAAACACAATATCCCAAACATTTTACCTTTCTATGATGTTACAGGAGGGAAGAAGAATGCAGAAATAGGAAGTCATATGTCCAAGGGCACTTGCTTAGTGACTTGAGTCAAATTTAGAATCCCTAACTCCAGATTTCTCACTCAGCTCTCTTTCTGGGAATCTTTTCTCCATGTAGAATACATACAGGGTTAATTATTCCTTTGAAGGAAATGATAAGGGAACTAACACAGAGACCACATAGGTTAACATGGGGCCAACTGAGGCTGGCACACAGCAGCAGTATCCCTGAGTGGCTTCCAGAGACCAGAACAAAGTAGCAGGCTAGGTGTGCTCCAGGGGAATGAGGTTCCAGAACAGAGACCATGGTACTCAAGGCAATGACCAATAGAACAGTGATGTGTATGCTAGGCCTGTACATTACACATCCATAAAAAACTACAGACATTAGTCTGAAATTAAAAAACAAAACACACATTTTCTTAAATATTGCCCATAGTTATAAACATTTACTTTTTCAGCTGTTACTTGTTTAGGTAATAACAACTTTGCAAAACATAGTAACAAAAATGTAACTGCTTACACCCCCCCCCCACACACACACACACAAAGTCTCCTGAGTCACCAAGACAGAGATCACAGAATATCTTGCCCAGTGTGTAGCCCATGGCAGGCTTTCCAGTAGTAACACCTGGGGTTATCTCATTTATGTAGCATTTTTATTCAGCTTCTTTTAATAACAGATAAAAACAGTGGAAATATAACTATAGATAGATGCATAAGAGAAAATATAAAATTATCAGGCACAAAGATCCAAATATAACTGAATTTACTTAGTATAACGATGAATAGCCTTTGGACTTTCTGGAGGTTCAAGAGATGAGCACTGTATTGTAGCACAATGTAATCCTTATGGGGATATGAAATCGTCTGGAAAGATTTTGAGATGTGTTGTATCTTCTATTGAAAATAGCCAAAAAAAATACTAAAAATTTAAAAATTATCAAAAATTTACCTAAAAGTTTTGGAAGAGAGAATTTACAAAACAGTCTTGCTCAGACTGTGACAATCCTTCTTGGCCTTTATCCTGAGACATCCAGTTCTCTATTATCCTGTATAATAAAAATAACTACCCTCAGGGTAAAATCTCTCATATACTCTGTATAATAAACAAAGCTCTACTGGTTTTCTTTACATCACTGATGTGATACATCTGTGGTATCATAGTCCCTAGATCACTCTTTGAAGGAAGTTTCCTATTACGTATACTCGGAGGCCAGGAAAGAAGAGAGAAAATGAGAGAAGCTCAGAGTGCACCTTGTTGCTTAAACAGTCGTCTTCAAGTCCTGGTTTCCACAGGGTGATCTTCTTTCTGAGCTCCCATGAGATGAGAGACAGTTTTAGGCAACATGTAAACTTTGATCACCTTAACCTTGGATAGAGCACTCCAGCTCCTACTGGCTGCTGGACACTACCCTTTTGAGACTCATAGCCTCATTCTTCGCTCTTTCTTTTGACAATGTCAAAATTCTAGAAGATAGTAATCAAGTGCCATTTTCAGTGACAGATGTTTATTAATTACAATGATCTTCTGACCAACAGGAACAATGTAACTGAAAAGACATTTATCTTTTTTTCATTCCCAAAAGTGCTCTTAGCTGACTCAAGGCAATCCTGGGAATGAAAGGTCAACTCTTATGTAAGACACGAGATTTAAATATCCCTGAGAGAGGAAGTAGGGGAGGGTCTGCGTTCGGTTACATCTCATGGAGTTGAGCAGGATGGACTCATCTCTCGTAAGAAAGAACCTGTGTCCCGTCCACCCTCAGAGTGGAATTCACAGTGGTCCTTGGTTCACGGTGCTATGTTAAGATCCTTCAGGAGCACAGTATCTACTAGGCGTTAGCTGGACAACAATCAGCTCCCCATCATTTATTTGCAGGTGTTCACAGGGAGTATCAGTAGCATTTACAGTCAGGTAAACTCTATCTTTGAAGCGCAAAGAGGTCACCACAGTGAAGACAACCCTTTGACCATTGTTCAGCATTGGCATAGAGATGGGACTTTTATCCTTCCGGAAATGAAGGTCGATCTTGACCTCCTGGAAAAAGGAGCCCTTCAGGTAGACGAGATAAAAGCCATCGCAGTTGATGATGACTGAGTTGTTCTGCACCTCCATGGTTTGATACTCAGTCTTGGATAAGCCGATGAATAGTCTCCCATGTTCACATCCTAGAAAGAATTGAAAACAAGATTATCTCTAAGCAAACTATGAGATGAGAACCTTCCAGTGCGGCTAGATTAGATGAAGAAAAAGTAACAAGGAGGGAGACTTTGGGGAAAAAATGAAAGCAAAAGAGCTGTGGTATACTGATGATTCTAACTAGCTGTGCCTATGGAATAAAGGGAAAGGTAGAGCCCATGTCAGTTTTCAAGAGAGTGTTAGGTGAGGTTGAGGAGTCAGAGCTGAGAGATTAAAGCCATTGTCACCTCAGACTTATGGCAGGACAGACAAGTTCCAATTATCCCCTGATTTTTTTCAAGAGCAAGAAATGACAGTCATCTTCAATGCTGACTCTCCAGCTGAGTGCATAGACTACAACAAAGGTTGGCAGGGATGGGGCCTGCATTGCCTTGGTCCTGTCCACCCCATTATCCTCACTCAGAGCAACTACATTTAGCCATTCCCTACACCTTTCCACCTGACCATGAAATCTCTATTTTCCACATGCCCCTGGGAATCAGATTCACTGATAGCATTCCTAAGTGGTCTCTGGCAGCAGTCTAATAAGCTTAGTTATGAAGTCAAGCACAGGATGCTTGTGGAATCAAAATGGACACAGTCCTGGGAAGCAGGGAGAAAGAGGCCAAAGACATAGCCATGAGGTTCTTTCTTCTACCTCCTATAACTTGTGACTTGGGAAGAGTCACTGCCACAGAGAAAGAAAAGGAAGAGGAAGAAGAAAAAGATGGAAAGGAGGAAGAGGAGGGAGAAGAGGACCAGCTGTAGCTGGAAGGTTTGTGCCAGGCCTTTCCAGAAGCAAGCCCCAAAGCCCAAATTTCTTACATCAGCCTGAATATTACCTTGAATAGCTGATCAACCACGTCATACACACCTACTCTGGCTCATGGCCCTTGCTGATAGGAAATAACAGGACCCTAGTGTTGACCCCAATTCAATAAGTCTTTATTTGTACCAGGCCCTGAAGCTGTACTTTGAATCAAAAACAAGAATGACTTATTGAGGGCAAAATGTACTTCCTGTTCAGCACAGATAGATTAATAAATCCTTGAAAACTCATATAGAAAACTCATATAGAAACTCCTGGTGGTTGGCTGTGATCAAGGGCCCAAATGATATTCTTTTGATCGAAGTATTCGGTTTTCTTCATATCTGGCCTCCCCGGCTCTCCTTACGTTATCACCATGTTACAAAATAGAACTGGCAGATATCTTACAGTCAGGCACCCTTAGACTCCATCGATGAAAACCAAATGAAATTCCTACACAAAAAGTATTTCTGGGAGGATTAAAAAGGGCAAGTGCAGAGATAGGCACTTCTTTGGTTACTATTCCCCTTTTTCGTCCAATGATGCAATGACAATGATGATGATGGTGATAATAATCAGACTCCAACAAGTTAGAGATGCAACACTTTTCTAAAGGAAATGACAGATTCTATATTATGAAGAAAATTAAGACTACAGAAAAGAGCCTATTAAAGACATGGGTACAAGGCTATAAAAATGGGTCAGTCAATAAGGTGTCTGCTGCTGAAGATAAGGCTCTGAGCTCAGTTCTTCACATGCACACACACACACATATACATGCATGTACATATGTGCACACACACAAAGCCAGGCACAGTGACTCTGGACTATTATCACATCTCTCAGGAGGCAAAGACAGGTGGATCCCTGGAATTCACTGGCCAACCTATTTGGCCAAACCAATGAGCTTCTGGTATGGTGAGAGACCAAAATATAAAGTGAGGAGCACATTGGGAAGATACCAGTGTCAACCCCTGGCCTCCACATGCACACACACACACATACACACACACACACAGAGAGAGAGAGAGAGAGAGAGAGAGAGAGAGAGAGAGAGAGAGAGAGACGTGTACCATCTATATACACACAATAAGTATGGAAAGAGCAACTAAACTTTCCGTAATACTTACTGGTAACTGGTGCTTTGAGTCTTTGGATTGGAGGGTACTTCTCCTAAGGGAGGGAAAAGACAGATATTTAGAGAAAAAGCCAAGAGAAATGGACACTGCAGCCCACAGAAACAATACCCGACAAAAGACATAGCTTCTCCTGTGAAGATTTGACCCAGACTCGCTACATACCTTTTGCTTTCCTATCACTACACGTCTCTTCTAATAGATGAGGGTTGCTCTGCTCTACCACGCAAGCATCTGAACTCTGAATTCATTTCTTCCAAACTCTTCTTTGGTTTATTACATTGATTCACAGAGCTCCAGTTCTCCATTTAAATACTAACACCCTTAATAGGCCTCGAAACAACAGCAACACACAGACTCTCAGAACAAACTAGGAGAAAGTTCTGGAAGGTTTTGGTGTGCTTTCTCTTCCACTGCATCACAGGAGTAAACATATCCTGTTTTCAAGGGTCAATACAACCTGCTCTGACCTGTCAGAACATAGTATGTTTCAATTGGCTCTAATTTATTTTTTGCATTAATTTATTTTGTACATGTGAGAGTGTGTGTGCATATGGGTCCCTCTCTCTCTCTGTGTGTGTGTGTGTGTGTGTGTGTGTGTGTGTGTGTGTGTCTGTGTGTGTTTAGAGGTCAGGAGTCAGTCTCTCCTTCTATCATGTAAGTTCAGCATATCAGTCTTGAGTTCAGCATATCAGGATCAGTAGTAGATGTACTTTCTCTCATTAATTAGTTTTATGTAAAGTGTGTGTGTGTGTGTGTGTGTACACGTGTACACGCACGCATGTCAGAGGACAATTTTGTGACAATTTTGTAGAATCAGTTCTCTCCTTCTACCTTTATATAGTTTCAGGGTCTTGGACTCGGGTTGTCAGGATTGGGGCCAGTGCTCTTATCCACTGAGCCAGCCCACCAGCCAAATTAGCGGTTTTTAAGCCTTGGCTCTTTCCCTTCTCTTCAACAGCTTGAGAAACCTGAGTCAAGTCAGTCAGTGCATGGCAGTAAGAAGTAAAACGGTAAGAACTTGATAAAAAGCTCACAGGACTTGGCAGCTAAAAGGCAAAGAAACTCAAAATAGAGCCAAGTCATAACCAAGGTACAGAACCATATGAAAACTAGATTCATGTCCACTAAAAAAACGGAAACATCCCTGTACACAATGAGTTATCTCTCAATGAATCCACCAAGAAGCCAGTTACAGGTTACAGGCTGTCTGGAAAGAAAATAATTAATAGGCTGAGGTCAAAAGTACTAGGGACCCCTTCTGCAATTTTAGAGGAAAGCTATATGATGTATTTATTCCCTACTAACGAGAGACAGAGAGAGACAGAGAGAGACAGAGAGAGAGAGAGAGAGAGAGAGAGAGAGAGAGAGAGAGAGATGCCCACTATTCCCCGCCAAGAAAAACAGCCGCAAGGCTATTTTTGGCAGACGATCCTGATCTGATCTGAGGCTCCGGAGAAATCTGTTTTCCTGCCCTGAGCAGTGAAATCCCTGCTCCCACTCTCCTGGCAGACTATTCAGCCGCAGTCCAAAGGATTCCACTGGGGAGTCCCCACACAAATGAGGAATCCCCTACTTCTCTTTTAAACAAGATCACAGGCCTTCCTGGGCTAAAATCAACAGGCTGCATAGGGAGGAGAGAGGGCTCCCCCCCCCCCCCCAGGTCCCACTGGTCCCTGGACTAAAGACAATCAAGATTCAAAGCAGTGAGTGTGTGGGAGAAGGGTTGTCTTGGGGTCTTGGCTCCCAGTCCTTTGTATGCTGTTATTATTATTATTTGTGCTCTAGGGAGTGTGCTAGAAGAAGACCTCTCAAAAGACCTACTACCCCCTCCACCATAATCCCCTAGACAGATAAACTGCCCTGTGCTCCAGACTCTCTGTCAAAGTCATCTATACAGTGGCATATTGTTCAGCACAGCTCTCAGCTCTTGGGTTCTGATACCAGAAAAGCAAGTACTGGGTGATCTTGCATTAAGTATCACAGTCTCCCTGGGCATCAAATTGTCGTCTTTAAAAAACACTACAACATTGTGGGTATCTATGTCAGGACCAGCTTCCCATGCAGTAGCTTTCTATGGTATCTATACTTAAAATACCCCCCAAAAGCAATAAATACATTAACAAACAAACAAGGAAACAAAATAAAACTAGTCAGTGAGGTGGCACACACCTTTAATTCCAACAAAGGAGGCAGAGATGGATCTTATCCTGGTTTACATAGCAAGCTCAGATTGTGTCTTAAAACAAAACAAAATTGGCAACTCCAAGTTAATGAGTTAGTTGAAAGTGAAGACAATAGGAAGTTTCCCCATTCACAAATTTACTTCACACTCTCTGATCTCAAAAGTCCTATGACTTGATTTGTTTTTCTTTTTTTTTTTTTTTTTTTTTTTGGTTTTTTTTATTGTTGTTTTGTTTTTTGCTTTTTGTTTTTCTGTTTTGTTTTGATTTGTTTTGTTTTTATGGTGCTGAGGATTAACCAGGGCCTTTCACATTCTAAGAAAATGCTTCATCAGACCTCCTACCACTAAGCCACACTTCCAGCCCTTCTAAAAACCCTTTGATTATAACAGTGTCTTGTCAACTTTAAATTCACTAGGCCCATGGTTTGAGTATTTTTACTGACTTTGTGAAAGACTCTAAAAAGTTCCTGTGCTGTGTGTGTGTGTGTGTGTGTGTGTGTGTGTGTGTGTGTGTGTGTAGATTATCTTTTTGTTGTCCTGATGTTGTAGGAGGAACTATGACCAAAAGGCATCTTCTGGGACTGAAATGTCAAGAGACAGCTAGGAAAGCACATGTGACTTCCTCCACTAGTTCGATCTTCTGCAACCCCTAACATCCTGTTCTTTCTCCCAAAGGTCGCCTAGAGTGAAAAGTAGCATATCCTCAGAAACCTCTTAGAAGCAACCATTAGTGGATTCAGGTAATTCTGTATACTGGGAAAAGATGATACTTCCTGTTCCCTGAACTTTTTCTGCTCTCATTCTGGGCACCTGATGCTCAGCACCAGCTACCCAACTGCCCAGAGAAACCCCTAGGCTTCCCAGAGTCACCCCATCCCTGCACAGAGACATTTCTACATTTCCCAGAGACACTCTACAATATCAAGATACACTGCTCAGAGACATTCCATACAGGTCAAAGATATCCCCACAGTTCCAAAGCCAATATTATGTTTGAACTGCTACAACCTTGTATTCAGACTTCACACATATCTTTTTTGTGACTTATGATTAGACCAACTCTTTTCTCTAATCCCCTTCCCTTTAGATAAAGAACCTGATGGGGCAAGACAAAGAGCAGATTTGATGGACTTGGGTTTGTTTCAAATTGTGACTTCTCTGGCTTTGTGAATTTGGAAAAGACATAAACCGTTTCTCAGCATTAGCTTTCATAAACACACACACACACAGCAAGCATGCATGCACGATGATCCAGTTACACTCTAACTGGAATGCCCAAAAAGCTAACTGTGAAAATTTAAGGAAAGTAATGTAGCAGTTTGCTGACACATGGTAATTGCTCAGAAATGCTTGGTTATTCTCTTCTCTTTTTCTACTTATATGTTTTTGCCCATCAGAATCACAACTTCAGGCCCAAATCAAATCCTTGATACCTGATTGTTGTTTCCCCATACCAAAATATCTTAAGTCATTCTGTCCATACAAAAACTTAGAGAGGCTGAGGTCCTAACTGCCAATACTTGGATGCAACTAAAGGTTCTGGAGAAGGTGAAACTAAGGAGCAGCTACAAGGTGACCATTATTTTCAGTGCTAACAAGAAATGATTCATCTGGCCAGGAAAAGCTGTGGAGGAAACTTCACTTTGTATATCTGTATAAAAGAACCACCAGTGATGGCTACACTCTGTGCAACTCCAGTTGTAGCAAAGCTACAATAAAATAACTGGGGAGGGCTGAGCAGGGGCAACACAGGCGATATCTGAGGATAGTGAAGCTATAATGGGGGAGGGGGGATATATGTCATTATACATTAGTCAAACCCACAGGACACAGAAAATACAATATCAAAAGTGAACCCTATAATAAAACAAAATCTTGACTGATGATGTCTTCAATGGCTATAATATTAGAGTATTTTTATGTGACCATTAGGAAATTATATTAACTTGCTAATTTTCAATTTCTTATCTATGAAGTGGGGGTAGAAAAAAATCTATTGTCTCAGAAGGCCAGTGTCAGGTTAAATGAGATAATATGTGTGAATGATTAACACCTGACATGAAATATTTAAGGGGCCAACAAATATCAGACATTATTCTTTGATACACAGAAAACAAAATCCATATAATTTTTATAATTTATCCTACATAATATTGTATTTTATATGTGAAAAAAGGAAAAATTAAAAAAATAAAAAAATTTAAAAAGGAAGAATAGATTAAAGAACATATCAAAACTACCAAAGTCCTTGATACAAGTTCTCTGACTATCTGTAACCCAGAGAGGACCTGGGCCCCATGTGAAAGCAATCCAAAGACATCTGGTCTGCCTCCACATAGTAAACTCCATGTCTGAATTAAAAAAAAAAAAAGCAAAATTGCCCCAGAGCATCTCCAGATGCTAAGGAAATGGAGAGATGTCAAAGAGACAGAGGGTTTCCACATAACCACAGCTTACAGAACAGTTTCTTTATTCTAAAGTGTGAAGGTCTCTCATCATAAGTGAGGAGCAAAGTTCAGAATCAGCCAGCACTGAATACAGCCTTAGGGTTTGAATAGGATTGTCTCAGAAGTACCAAAGGATGCCGAAAAGGCCATCTTTGTGTTGAAGATAATGCCTCAGAGGAAGAAATTTAAAACCACAGAAGTGAAGAGAATTAACTTCTGTTCTCAATTCTACTACAATTTTTCTTATATCATCTAGTGATTTTTTTTTGCCTCTTTTCTCTTTCTTTGTTTAGATTGCTAGGGATTGAATCAAAGGCCTTGCCCATCTAAATCAGGTCTTCTTCACTGAGCTGTAACCCTGTTCTTTCTTTTTTATTTTAAGAGAGGGTCTCACTAAGTTACCCAGGGGAGCCTTAAGCTTATTTTCTATCTCAGGATGACCTTGATACTCCTGCCTCAGCCTCCTAACTGGAGACTATAGCTTTATGCCTCCAGATCTAACTTCAATATTCCTGCACATTCAAATATAAAAGGAAGAGAAGCTGCCTTGGATATTGTATTAATATTCCACTCATGTGCTCGTGTATCTACTTCAGCACTAGCCTGGGAATTAAAAAAACAAGTTGCCACAGCAGATTGGCAATGACCTCATCATGATGGCATCCAGAGAAAACCCAGAGTTCATGCTTTCTCCTCTGAGTATTAGATATGCTACAGATGAAGAAAATAAGGAAGGAGGTGAGAAAGAAAGGGAAGAAGGAAGAAAAGGGGGAGGGAAGAAGGGAGGGAGAAAAAGGCAAGCAAGTGAGCCCAGGAACAGCTGAGTACCTAAGTGGCCAATACAAGGAATTTGACAACTGATTATGTTATATGTATATGTAATGCCTGGGGACATGATGACGCTACAGGAAGAAGTGTCTAATATTGAGATGCAGTAGAGTCTTCTGGGAAAGTTATAAAAAAATAAGAAGTAGAGATGCTGGGCTTACTCACAAAGGCCTGGCTCTAAAGGTCTGAATCACCAAGCACAGTGGCACATGCCTTTAGTAGCAGCAGAGAGGCAAAGGCAGGTGGATCTCTGCACATTCGAGATCAGTCTAATATATGTGGTCATTTCCAAGCCAGTCAGGACCTACTTAGTGAGTCCCTGTCCCAAAGGGGAAAAAAAAGGAAGTGTGAGTGGAGCAAGAAGTATACAAGAATCCAGGTTTCCCAGTTTGAAAATCATTGTACCAACTTGTCAATGTCTGAAGAATTTTCAATAAACCCTGTGGAGAAAAAACTGGTACTCAAGAAATGCTTGCTGTTCACTGAAAGCTATTCAATAGTTGAAGAATGATATGATTACCATATTATTTGATAGTTTGGCTAGAAGCAGTAGCAAGTTATTAGGTATTGCTTGACAGATAATGTCAGGTCATATCTGTTCTGCAAATAGCATAATTCTGTTTTTCTTTAAACCTGAATAAAATTCCATTCTATATATGTACCATTTTTCCTTAAACTATCCACCTGTCATTGTGTTAAATGAAATAAGCCAGGTCCACAGAGACAAACACTGCATGTTTTCTGTAATAATGTGGAGTCTATATTGATGTGTAGCTCATAAAAATAGAAAAAGGACCATGAGAGAGAAAGAAGAGTCTAAAGGAGAGGGAAGGAGAACATACATGAGAGTGGAAGGGACCATTTGGGGGTAGGAACAGGACCAGAAAGTCATGGGGATGGTTGACACTGAAGGTCAGTGAGTGAGGCCAATAAGAACAGAGTATAGTGATACAAATATATATATATATATATATATATATATATATATATATATATATATATATAGTGCTGCAGTGAGGGGCTGGAGAGACAGCTCAGCAGTTAAGAGCTCTGACTGCTCTTCTAAAGGTCCTGAGTTCAATTCCCAGCATCCACATGGCAGCTCACAACAGTCTATTACTCCAGTTCCAGGGGATCCAACAGCTTCACACAGACAAATGTACATGCAAGCAAAACATCAATGAACATAAAAACAAACAAACAAATCATTCCAATAGAATCAATTAACCTGGGCCCTTATGGCTCTCAGAGACTGAACCACCAACCAAAAAATATACACGGGCTGGACTTAGGCCTCCCTGAGATGTGCAGCTTGGTCTTCATGTGAGTCCCAAACATCTGAAGTGGGGGCTATCCCAAAATCTGTTGCCTGCTTGTGGAATATGTTCTTCTGACTGGGCTGCCTTGTCTGGCCTCAGTGGGAGAGGAAGCACCTAGCCTCACAGAGACTTGAGGTGCCAGGGTTGGGGGATGTGGAGGGGAGGTTCCTACCGGCTCAGAGAAGAAGGGGAGAGAAGATGAGGGAAGGATTGTGGGAGGGGGCAACCTGGAGGAGGCAGTGAGTGGGATGTAAAATGAATAAGTAAAATAAATAAATAAATAATAAAAATTTTAAATGCTGCAGTGATAATCTTTACTTGTATGTTAACTAAAACAAACTGATAAAAAGAATAAAAATACTTTAAAACTAAAAATGAACATCTTTATGAGACAGCCATTATACTCAACTCACAAAGTGAACACAAAGTTAGAACATATGCACTCCTTGGTTTTGGCAAACTTGTGTTCCGTTCATAAACGTGGTCTCTCTACATGAAGCCTTTACGAATTATCAACAAGCAGCGTGCTTCATAGAGTCCCAGACAATGAAAACAAAAACTATCTCATGGTTTGGAATCGTAAGGAGAAAGTACCTGGAGCTAGGTTTTGAAAGAGAGAAGACACAGAGCAGCAAAAGAGCCACAATTTGCCAAAAGAAAGACCTACAAATAAGGCTATTCTCTATGTATTTGAGACAGAGGAAACAAAGAACTGGGAACTTCTAATAGTACCAAGCACTGAGATAATCTTGTTGCAATTCATCAATCCCCTATCCCCCACCCCCACTTAAAATCACCATGCAGTGATCATCTGTAGAAATTAGCAATAGGAAAATGAGAATCAATGCTGTTTAGTACTTGTTAGGGAGTAAAAGGTACTAAGTTTGGAGTTACAGTAAGCAGTGACTCTTCTCTTGATTCCAGGATTCCTTAAAAATAAAAGGTTCGTTAAAAACTTCTCCAGCTGTTCATACTGAGAGGGTGATGATGTTTTAAGAGATCATCTTTGGAAAGTGTCAGCTTCTGGTTCTGACTCAGTAGAATATGACATAATGCTGTTGACCTTATAGTCATCTGGCATTTGTCTGGAAGAGGGCTATCTGTACCAGGAGCAAATGTTACTCATCAGATATGAAACCAGGAAGTAGGCTCTGCAGTCATACATACAACTTGCTATTCCTCACTCAATACCAAGGCACAATTTGAAGATCTTGAAGGAGCATATGAAGGAGCTGTGAGTCACTTGAGGAGAGTGGGAAAACTCTGTGGTAGTGTTCCCTTAGTGCACCATGCCACCTCCACTGTGACAGAGTTGATGTTCCCACCTTGAGCTTACTTACCATCAAGATCTGAGAAGTCATGAAAGCACCACCTAATAAATTCTTATGCTGCATCTCAAAACAGAAAAGTGGGATTTTTCACACTTCCACACTACATTGGACTGGGAGACTAGATTTCTTTGCTGGAGGACTTACTGTGTAGTTCATGGAAGCAGCCTGTTGCAAATGGTGGACTCTGCTTCTGATCAAAAAAGCTCAGAACCTTGTTTAGGGAAAGAATTGGGAGTAGGAATAAGGCAAAAACTTTGCCAAGAAATTTTCAATATTCATAAAAATGTGTCCCTGAGTTATATTCTCTTAGAGACGAAGGCAGTAGCTTTGAAAACCTCGATTTAAAAAAAGTTTATAGATTTTTGTGAGCCCAAAGGGAAGCTACATTAATCCTTTTCCAAAACATGTTCACCCTGAATAGTCTGTTAGTACATTTTTTATGTAGCCTCTCCTTAACTCAGCTTTGCCTTCTTCCCCTCTACACCGCCTGCTGATAACCTAGTGGCATTCCCTCTAACCATTTCCTCTCTTCTTGTAAAACTACTTAGTGATGGGTGGATGTGGCTCTCTAGAGAAACTCGTCACTTTCTATCCCAGAGAACATGGACTGTGGTTTCATTGTCTCTGGTTTCAAAAAGTAATCCCAGATATTCAACTAAACAACAAAAACAGCCAGAAGTATGCATGCAACCTGAACAATAAAATCCATGAAAAAGTATATGACTGACCTAACACACTAACTCTTTAAATATCTTCAACGGCAGGATGTTCTTGGGCTAGAATTTCATACTCCAAGTTAGATGCAGAATTTCTTGAATAACACCGACAGCGGGATCTACTGAAACATTTCTCCCTTCCTCCCCTCAGTGATTGAGAAAGTATCCACTAAAATATTCTTGCACTAGTTTAGTGTCTAAGCAACTGGAAGAGTAAGTTGACAATGCACCCACCACATCACCATACTTTCTGTCAGCTCTCAAACATAATGGCACTCAGTAATCAAATATTTGCTGACCAAGATGGCCAATTTCAACAATCATGGGTAATGCAGTGACAATGTCAGCTTTTATGTGACCATATATAGCTGCTGGCCTAGGTCCAGTCATGGTTGTTAAAATTGTGTTGGTCATCTTTGAGTGCAAGGAAAGCACCGAAGGTCCTATCATTGGTGTCTTCTTCTGGAAGTTACCCACTTCTAGTCTCATTTACTATATAAGAAGAAGGGACAATTTGTACAACTTTGGAGTTTTGCTTTCTTTAAAAAAAACACAGAAATATTATAAGACTATATTTTCATTTTAATCCCAGGTATGAGGATATGTGCTTCAGATTGTCCACAGCAGCTGATTATGATTTGTCTTGTGCTCTAGCAAGGGCATGATTTTGCCAGTGACCCATAGTTTCTGCAATTGTGTGATGTTGAGAATTCTGGGGACTTTCCAGAGGATATAAAAGTCTAGGGCCTTGAGAGGCAGGGTGGGTTGTTGGTTGATTGTGTGGGTTGTTGATTGATTGTTGCTTGCTGTTGCTTATGGTTTAAGTAGGCATGCATAAAGAAGAAACAAGAAATTATATATCCGGACAGCAAAGATCAAACTTGTCCCAAGGAACTCAAGGCCCCTAATCAACAAGAGGTAGTCTAATGATAATGTCAATCCCTTACTTTTCTAACCTTTTTTCCCTCCTATCTAGTGTTAGGAGATTGAAGGGGTGGGAAAACAATAGAGAGGGGTGGAAGAAAGAACTCACAAAGTAGCTAACACAGACAACTATTGCCTTAAAAGGCAACCTAGTAGAGTGGACTGGGCATCAGATTAGCAGTAGGGTTTCCTGGTTTCTTTACCAGAACAAGTCCTTTCCCTTTCTGGCCTTTCACCATCCCTCATCTTGTTGTCCAACCTCAATTAAAACAACTGCATTGCAGTGCCTTATGCATATGCTTTATGCTTCATTGCAGAAGTTCATCAAATCACATCACAGAATTCCAAAGAGTAATCCACAAGTGTTATGTGACAAGCAGACTTTCTGGACTGCAGATCTGTAAACAGACCCCTCTGATGCACAAAAAGCAGCAGGCCTTTTCCTCCCAGCAGGAGTTTCCTCTACTGATAAGGAACACTCATAGTTGTGCCTGGTCCAGCACTGCTCCTAGCCGCATTTGCATGAGGCTGAACTCTCAGCATGTGCTCTGAGATTGGTGAAGGGTAAAACCATCAGATTACAGCACTGGAAAAACACTGGTGGTGACAGTGCCAATAATGGCATTTTCAACTAAAACTTTTCAGCCAATTAATAGAAAACAACTGTGTAAGGCAAGAGGAAAGGATTCTCCACACTTTTCAAAACCCAACTGACAGCAAGGCATGTGTAATTCCTTACTAATTTTTGCCATGCTTGGCTACTGAGTGCTTGTCATATGCCCTACTATTCTCCCTTAACTTCTTGTCCCACTCAGTTACAAAGTCATCAGAGCAGGAGGGCCATATCCCTCTTGTTCACCAGTTTGCCCTAAATGCCTGACAAGAAACCAATGTTCCATGAACACTAATTTTTATTAAAAAATGAATAAATGGTTTCACTTGGGTTGAAAAACATGCTCTTCAAAATGCATGTGTGCCTAAAACTGAGAATGTGTCCTTATTTGGAAATAGATCTGCAGAGGGTTTTCACAAATATGAATAGTCAAAATGACATCAACAGGATTAGGGTGGGTCCTACATCCAGTAAGATTGGTGCTCTTCAAAGAAAGACCGAGGCTTCATAGAGATGAGGAGGTTGGCATGTGATAATCGGGGCAGAGGCTGGTGTGAAACCAAAGAACATGAGGATTTGTAGGAACCACCCAAAACAAGAGAGAAATGAGGAAGAATTCTTGCCTAAAGCATTCAGGGACAGCATGACCTTTCTGGTATCTCTAGCCTTCATAGCTGTGAGAATCAATTCCTGTTGTTTTAAGCCACCCAGATTGTGATAATTAGCTACAGATGCCCCAGCAAACCACTGAAGAGTTGAATGTGTGTTTGCAGGTAGTGTAGAAACCATGCAACATATCATATTAACTACTTGATGTCTATTGGTGTCTAATAGAACTAGAAAGACCTAAACAGTTATACAGCCCAGTCTCCTTCCTGTTTAAAAAGGAAAAGAGGAGGAGGAAGAGGAAGACTGGAAAAACGGATGCAGACCAGCTTCTCTCTCTATCAGAACATGACATACAGGTGATGATGTGTTTTCTGAAAGGACCTTGTAAAGTATTATGTCATTGTTAAAGCTGCATTGACCACATCATCTATTCTGGTGTAAGTAGCTGTAAGTCTTTCTTCTGTGACAGAGCATAAACCCTTTCTTCAAAGGCAACTGATGTCAGACAGGAAAGTGTAATTTTAAAACAGGAACATTCTTAAAAGTTCAGAGTTCTGAGATCACAGGCAAGTGTAACAGAAAGAGGTAGGATTAGGCTTTTGACCTTCATTCCCTGCCCTGATCTCTCTATATAAACCTTGACAATCCACTTGCTTCAGATTTCCCCAGTGTTAAAGAGCACAACCATGTTGTTTCTACCTACCTCCAAGGACACAGTGAAGAAGAGAAGCCAGGAGTACGGAAAAAAACTAGGCCAAATTGAGGGACATGAGTGACATTACTTAACCACCACCCCCCCCATGGCCACTCTCTGATCCCAAGAGTTCTGATTTTCCCAGACTTCATTATACCACACACAGTATCTTTAGGGGTCTTAGAATCTGCAAGCATGAAATACCTAACATACAAATAATTCTGAATACATTTTTATTACTAAACTGTAAGACATGCTTTGCAATTTATTTTACAATGCAGAAAGGCATTATTTCCCTCTATTGCTGACTATATTGATGTTGCTTTTTCTTTCATAATATTAATCTAAAATTTATAATATTAGGATCTTTGTCTGACTACTTATCCTGGATTCTAGGCTCTTGTTGCTGTCTGCAGGGAAGCCCAGCCCTCAGTGCACATCACTGAAACCCACCAGAGCCCTCAATTTCCCACCAACACAATGCTATACTTTGTAATGAAGGCTTTGATCCATAATACTTATTAAACAGTATGCAAATAATTAAAGTAGGGGGTCTCTTTTTTATCTTTATTAGTTCATGAAAAAGACTTTAAAATGTTATCAAAGTCAAATAAATTTATACAAATTAACATGCCCATGAGACATTTCAGAATAAAGGCTCTCTTAAAAAGAAATCAATGACTCAGATTATCTGCATTTCCAATATTGTGAGTCAGAACACATGTTTCTTGTAGATATGATTTTCTGCTGTTTGACACTCAAGTCTCTGGAGAATTGGAAGACTTGAATAAAGGTCAATAGAGATAGAAATAGTTTGGTCTGTGTACTTAAATCCTGTAACTTTAATATTTTTTAAAACAAATGACTTATTTGTTCATTTAAAAGTAT
The DNA here is from genome assembly GCF_011762505.2 of Arvicanthis niloticus. NCBI lineage: Eukaryota > Metazoa > Chordata > Mammalia > Rodentia > Muridae > Arvicanthis > Arvicanthis niloticus. The sequence goes on along the minus strand of NC_047667.1, from coordinate 48,214,555 downwards.
GTGTGTGTGTGGCTGAGCTTTTGTGTACCACATGTGTGCATGTGCCTACGGAGGACAGAAAAGGGGGTCAGATCCCTTGAAACCTGAATTACAGTGGCTGGGAGCCACTTCATATGGGTCGGAACCAAAGGAGGTCCTCAGAATGGCAATGAGCACTCTTATCCACTAACCCATCTCTTTAGCCCTGAATTCTAAATTTTTGAACCATTTTAACCAGACATTAAACCTAATAGCACTTCATGACTTCATAAATTCTCTCCTTGTGTCTTCTTTTATTTTTGACTAAAGCCATAAACAACTCTTAATTAGAAACCTATGTTTAAAAGAATAAAAAACAGAACTCTTTTTTATTTTAATTCCTAAATTTCCAATATAGAAATCAGGTCTATGAAGTCATAGACCTTACATGGTATGCCTGCTGAGTTAAGAGGTATAGTTGAGTGTCTGCATGCACACACACACACACACACACACACACACACACACACTACAAAGCAAAACTATGCTTCAGTGTGGTTATGAAAAGGTGCCCATGAATAGTAATAATAACTCAGCATTTACAAAACTCAGTACTCAAATGTATGAACCTCCCAACCAAGTTCCAACTTCAAAAGTATTAAACCGACACCCAGGGAATTTACTCAGGATCATGAAGTTAATAGCCTGGAACAGCTGGACTTCTGGTGCCTGATCCCCCATGTATTTGTACTTCAATGCCTGGCCCCAAAGTCGAAAATGATTTTCTGTATTTCTACATAACAAAGTATGTTCACTCCTTTATTTGAAAAGTATCAAAACTAGCAAAGCACAGGACATTAGAAATTCCAATTTCACAGTAATTCTTCTGTTTTTTTTTTTTTTTACCAGTGACTATAGAGAGAGAAGCACGCCATATGTTGTCATTGCGTTTTCTTGTGTTAAATCATAACTCCCCACAGCTCCTCTGACTCACGTGATCACAAAGGATTAATGCTCATTTTCCATGAACACAAAACCCATGAAACAGGAAGAAAGTAGCATGTTCTTAGATAGGAAAAGAATAATCAAGATAGGGTTGCTAGCCCCTTGGCAAGACTGGGTCTGCTCAGTGCTAGTAGCTGGGGGTGACACTCAACAAAGATAGAGAGATCATATCCATAGGTCGGGTGTGTATTTGTGTTTATATGTGTATTTGTGTGTAATTTTTTAGCATAATTTCATTTATACTATGCTATCCTATAGTAAAGACTCCAGTCAGAATATACGTATACTTAAATTGCTCATTTAGAAAATACCATCACTGTGTGAGCAAGATTAATATTGCCACACAGTGCTCACCCTCATCTATGTGAATGAGCACTTGGTTCCCAAGAAGTTGGTTTCCTTTTAGGTCAACAGAGGTTACTAAATGAATTCAGTTAAGGAGAAAGTGAGCAGGCTGCCTTACGACTTAAGAGGATGGTTAGTTTTACAGTGGTGCCCCCTAGTGCCAGGTAAAATTAGGTTAATTTCTGTACTGCCCATCTTTAGATCCCATGCAAGAAGGAAACTGTGGAGAAGCATCACTGTTGGTAACCTCTGCCTTTGTCATAGAGTGGAGTAAATCAAGTTTCCCAGAATAGTTCACAAGATCTTTTGCCATCCATGCCTGCCTAGATCTTCAGTTTTATCTCCTACCCTCGTTCTCTATGAACACTCAATTTCAGCCATGTTGAATGATTTGCTATTCTGCCTACCTATCCCCATCCCTCCTGTCTGTGGAGGAAATTTCACCCTTAACTTTAACATCAACTGAAGTATGCTATTATCTTTTCCCTCAGAACCCCTGACTCTCCACGAATATGCTCAGACATCTTAGGCAACCCCTTGTCCCTCAGTTCCTTGTTCTACTGAGCCACTCTCCACATATCTGTCATCTTTTTGCCTCACCTCAACTCTTGACCATTAATGCAAAGAGTTTTTAAAAAAAACTACTCCAGTGCAGTTTTTATTCTGAAGCGTCAAATAATATCCTATACAAAAAAGCATTCAGAACAAACGTAAGGTTGCTTTAACTGATAAGATGGAGTACAGAAGTCAAAATTATCTGGTTAATTAAGATGGTAGGTGATCATGAGCAATTTACCTACATTCTTTGGGTTTTTATTTTCTCATAAAATACTATGGCTAATATCTACTCAGCAGTCTAGGGTCTCTGGACCCTTTCATTAACATCCGCCATCGGGGCCTCAAAATCCTTTATGATGAATTAATTCAGCAGTCCAGGTGTTCCTTTTTTAAATCTCAAAGACTTGCTCACGGAAAGCAAATTCTACTCGAATTTGAAGTTACTTTGTGTATATGATTGAATAGTTTCTAAGAAAAAGACATGGTAGATTACATGTGGACATTTAAATTAAGTTAATCATAAGCCAAGATTCAAGGCAAATTCCTCTTTCCAGTATTTAACAACGACAACAACAACAAAAAAAAATTGTAGTTTTCTAATATAAAACATCACCAAGAAACTGAATTCTAACTCTGGTTTCCCTGGACACGGATCACTTCTGCTTTTCCTAACAGAAACAAGAGACAAGAAGGTGGGATTTGCTAAGGAAAAAGTCCTTAACCATACAGTCATGGTCAAGGTGACATGGAGCTTGGAAGACACCGAAATATAACTTACAGCTGGGGAGAGAGCTCAGATGATAAAGTATTTGCCTAGAAAATATGAGAACCTAACTTCAGCTCCCAGGACCCTCACTAAGATAAAGGTGCAGACATAAGCGTGTGCACTTGGAATCCTCATCCTGTGAAGGCAGAGACTGGAGGATCTCTGGGTCTCAATCACCAGTCCAGTCTAGTTGATGCACCCCAGACCAATGAGTGATGTCATCTTAGAGCGAGGGTGAGGCATTGCTGAGGATGACATTAGAGGCTGTTCTCTGGCCTCCACACACAATTGCACATACACGTGCAGCCGTGTACACAAAAGCAAGTACCTGCACATAAACATATACACGCCCACAAACACCACATTAAAAATAATAAAAATAAAGAACCCCTCACCTCCTACACCAATTTTCCCTCTGCCTATTTCTTCCTAGTTAAAGCCCCAGATAAGACAAGAAGCCTGGCACTTTAAATGGTACTCCCAGGGTAATGTCCAATGTGCAATGAGGCGGCGGCAGCAGCATTCTGTTTTATAATTCAAATCCGTGATATTCTAGAGTGTTTGTGTCTTTCCTCATTCTAAGCAAGGTATTTCGTGAACTACAGGGAGTATAAATTAAATACACATGATAATATGATTTCTTTCAGGCCAGTCTTTAGCGCCAAGAAATCTGCACGTTTAGGCACAAATATCTGCTAACGTACATTTTCTGTTCCCTCAGCTCCTCAGGCCTGTTCTTTGAGAGATGACACGCTCATTAGCTGATGAGCAGAAAAAGACCTCAACGTCCACCTCATACGACCATCCCGTTACTGAGGAGAAAACCAAGTCCCAAAGGAAAGCATGAACGTAGAAGATGTGGGTACAGGCTGTCTTTTGAGTGGGAGGGGGACAGGGGGGCTGCTGCAAAAACAAAACTGTTTCTCTTGTATGTCAATAAAATCTAACCCAGTCATTATTGTTGTTAAATAAAATTCAAGGGAAATTTGACTGCCTGATAGAGTTTAGAAGCTGTAACTTTGCAATCTTGAATGTAGGAAATTAAGGCAAAAAAAAAAAAAAAGTAAAGCTAAGAAAGGAAAAGGAAAGAAACAGGATTCTTTTCAAAATACCCTTTTCCTACAACAAAAAAGCCTAGTTTTCTTGGGTACAGACCTTATAAGCACTGCAGTTCGTTTCCCCTGACACCTCACTACAACAGGACAGGTTCCCAGTGTCTCCCAGGACAGGTTCCACTGCACCATCCTCACCACCTGGTCCACCCACAACCATAATGCCAAACATTAATGTTTTAAAGGTTACCAGTCCCTTTGTCAAAGAGATTGTCTTCCTCCTTCCCGTCTCTTCCCTATCAATACATTTTGACCAAGTTCCAGGGAAAAATACATACTACCTATCTATCTATCCCTTTAATAAGTGAGATTAAATACACTGGTCCATTGCACTGCCCAGGTCCGAGAACAGTATAAAGCGTTGAGATAGACAAGCTCCCAAATCTTCTCTGTCAGAGCAACCACGTTGCTTATTCCATGAGCAACCAGCTTCAATGTTCAATTTATATCTCCTGTTTTCTATTCCACTTCTCAGCCCAGAGCACAGAAAACAAATTCCCTCCTCGACTGCTGCTTACCTCAAGGACCTACGTGGCTTTAGCTTTACTTCCCACCGCTGCCGCAGAGTTTCTGGGTGACTTGAAGAAAGGACCCAAATTCTTATCATGCCCTGGGTAAGACTGTCCATGGAGGTCCCAGACACGAGTAGTTTACCCCTGTGTTTCACTTTTTGTTTTCTTCTGCCCCTGCCTGATACCCTAGTGTGTCTTGTTACACTAGACTGGGGTCTTGTGTCCGTCTCATCCCACAGAATGAGGAAACACATGGCCCTGTGGTTGTTTGAAAAGTCTCAAGACTCCCAGACCTATTCAAGGCACAGCTGGTCTATTTTTGGTTACCCTGTTTGCTTTCTTAGAAAAGCCTGATTTCGGTCTCGTCTTAGGCATCCCATTTGCTCTACCCTAGCACCTTCTCCCCAAAGTGCCTACAAAACTTTCATCCACAGTCCTACACAGAGAGCTATGTGGAATGGAGAGAAGAGGACCCGGATGGTGCGGCTCTAATTGGTCGTGCAGGCTTGAGTACCACACCACCTCCACTTGCAGGGCCCAAGGGACAAGCACTGTACACGGTTCAGTCATCATGAAGACCTACGCTCTCACCAGCTTCTATTTACCAAAACCCCACTTCCTGTACACAGAGACAAGCCCAGGCATTTGTCTGGACTGCTTGTCGTATCCTGGTTTAATTTGAGGTAGCTGTGTCTGTGATGTGGCCATTAAAAAGAAGTTCCGTTCTGTCTGTCATCCACCAGGGAATGATTTCCTGACATAGAGCAACCACTGGGGAAACAAGAATTACGAGGCCTGATCCAACATGGAATTCCGGGGAGACTGCAGAGTCACGTGTGGTGAACATGTAAAGAACATACGAGCAAACACAACTATGAGATTAAGTCATTGATGTAAACCTCTGAGCAAACAAACGTGCACACACATTGCTGCAGCCCTTCAGGTACAAGGTCGGTGATAGGAGAGGACTTCATCCTGAAACCTTCAGAAATCTTTTTTTTTTTTTAAAGAAAAAAACAGATCCCTTCGAATATCTGCAGATTCATGAACATGATGGGAAGTAAAATGGGTCTGTTATTTGACTTTCTTTTATATTGATTCCTCAATCAGACACATTGCTACCAGGATAGATAAAGAAATATCAGTAACCCAAAGCTTCGGGTGAGAGCTCATTAAGATACACCAGAAGTTTTGACTAGCAAACAAAAGAAACAAAAACAAAAAAACCCTAGAAACAGGGCCCCTCTGCCCTTCCCTCCACCCTAGCACTGCTACTGTTGAAATAGGAAGAAAAGGAGACACCAAAGGATATTTGACCACACTTTACAATCACTTGGTGGTGGTGGGGGGGGGGGGTGAACAGTTTTATCATTAGATTATTTACAGATGAGTGCAGCTGCTGCAGTTGGCACTCAGCCAGGGCTGGAGGAAAAGCAGCTGCCCACTGGTGCATCTTACCGGAGGTGAAGAGAGTTGCAGGCAGACATAGATGAAGCACAGGAGCATCCCTGCTGCCTTGATCCCGGAAACCGCCAGACTCAGCATCTTCTTCCACTTGAATCTTGGCCTTGATCCATTTTCCAGATTCTCGTCCAGGGGCTGAACCCCTTCCCCTTCCATCTTCGAAGTCAGGGTGCAGAGAAGATACAGCTGAGGCAAAGGGGAGCCTGGGGAAGACTGTTCTTCACCACAAAGGAGAAGATAAGGGCAAAGCCAAGCCTGTGGGTCAGAAGATAAAGGTCCCAGAACCAGAGACAAAAGGCAATTGAAGGAGCAGGGCAGACTCTCTCAGTTTTTAACTCTGCAGATTTTGCAGGCGGGGGAACTTCTATGTGACTAATCTGAATTTCCCCTTTACTTTCTTTCTTTTTTTTTTTCCCTCTGGGCTAACAGGGAGTTGTTTTTGTGGCATCCCAGTTATGAATTGAGTGACTTTGAAAAGACAGTCACAAACGTGTGCTCTGAAGTTTTTTATTGCACCGGTAAAGATAGATAAAGATCATCTTTTTTTTTTTTTTTTTTTTTTTTTTTTAAGTAGCTTACCTACCAATCCCGAAAGATGTCTTAAACCATAGAAGGATTTGAGGAACATGCTAGCCAGGCATCTCTGCTTCTGTTGTGCAATTAATCTCCTGACCCAATTTACAGATCCAGAATAAAATGCATGCAGGTTATTCTTGAGATGAAAAGGAAAAAGAGGAAAATAGAACGGTGGATTACGCATATAGATATAAAGAAGGGGTCTTATATATAATACATTCACATTAAACCAAATAAACTGATATTTATTGAGCAACTGCTATGTGTCAGACACTGTGTTAAATGATCTTGCAACTGTCATACTTCTCATTTCAGGGAAGTTCAGCAAACACATGATTAATTTTCTGAATATCAAAAAAGAAGCAGAAGAAAAATCTGTCGTTCCCCCCCCACACCCCACGCCTTCACTCCACTATATATTTTCCCCACACATAATTTTTGCATGAGTAATTCAAGTAACCTTTGAGGGTTGTTACTCTCTTTGAAGTGTTGGCTGGACTCAGAGCCTGCTAAGTAAATGTATCTTCCCAGAGTTGGAGAGATGACCCAGTGGTTAAGAGCACTGGTTGCTGCTCCAGAAGACTGGGGTTCAATTCCTCTCCCTCTCCCTCTCCCTCTCCCTCTCCCTCTCCCTCTCCCTCTCCCTCTCCCTCTCCCTCTCCCTCTCCCTCTCCCTCTCCCTCTCCCTCTCCCTCCTCTCCCTCTCCCTCTCCCTCTCAAAACCATTGTAATTCTTATTTCTAGAAGACCTGATGCCTTTTTTTTTTCTAACCTTCATGGGCACCAAGCATGCAAATGATGCATACATGCAGGCATAAAACCCATACATTAAAACCAAAACAAAAAGACTTTAAAAATATATTCTTCCAATAGCCAACTGCTCACTGCATAGCCTTTTTCACTTAAATGCACAATGAAACTAAATAAATGTGAAATTTTAATGTCAGGTCCAAAATGGCAAAATGTGTATTGAATATGTACTATGAAGTCAATGCTATATAAGATAGCACAAGGATGCTGAACATAATTCTCTCTCTACTTTGTGGGAAAGTATGTCTCATGGTTTATCATGGAGCCATCAGCAGATATTTAAAGAAAGAATTGAGAGAAAAAATACTCTGAGTGCTAGAAATATAAGAAGGTATATAAAACTTATAAATTTGTCACATTTAAAAATATCATGGATATGAGGCATATTATAAGGAAAACTAATTGCAGGTCAAGGAAGGTACTTTGCCACAGTAGTCAACTGTTTAAATCAGTTGATGCCTACATTATAATAATGAGGCTTTGCATTTGGAGAACTTATTGGGAGCTAAGGCATGCATCTGAGACTAACAGTAGGACTCGGTTTCACATAAGCTACTACACAGCAATGACTTCCTCAGCAAAGAAGGAGTAAGGCACAGGGAATGAAGACAAAAGGAAGATCAATCAGTATGTAAACCCCCCCCCACTTGCATAATATGTAACAGCTGTAACCAGTCACTTTTACCAACCAGACCCCCAAGAACCCCCAGGGACTAAACCACCAACCAAAGAATACACATGAAGGAATCCATGGCTCCAGCTGCATATGTAGCAGAGGATGGCCTTATCTGGCATTATTGGGAGGGGAGGCCGTTGGTCCTGTGGAGGGTTGATGCCCCAGCGCAGGGGGATGCTGGAGTGGGTGAGTGGGTGGAGGAGCACCCTCATAGAGGCAAAGGGGAAGGGAGATGAGATGCCGGGTTGTGGAGGGGAAATCGGGAAGAAGGATAGCATTTGAAATGTAAACGAATAAAATGATTAATAATAATTTTAAAAATACTGAAAGAGATGATAGGGAAAATCCCAAAACTCTAATAGAGATTAGAGACAAGCTGAAAACAAGAATAAAGCACATTCCTGTTGAAAAATCACAAGGAACAGTCTGGCTAGATAGATGTGTGTGGTGGGTGTGGCCATCTGCATGCGTGCACACCCATGCCTGAGGTTCATAGCAGGTGTCCTCTTCAGTTACTCTCCAACTTAGTTTGGAGGAAAGGTCTCTCACTGAAGCAGGAACTTGCAGTTTACTAAACCAGCAAGCAGGAGCCCTCAGAATCCTCCTGTTTCAGCTCCCACATTGCCAAGACTGTAAGCATGCTTCACTGAAACCAGCTTTTTCATGGACAGCTGTGGCTCAGAACCTCACGTTTGCATGGCTAGTGTTTTACTGACTGGACCACTTCCCCCAAGAGCCAAAAGGACAAAAACTAACAAACACCTATGAGCGCAAATCTTTGCAGCGTGAGCTTTCCTTGTCTGATAAAAACCACTGTCTGACAGCATTGGTATTTCAGTCCTGGGCAGATAGGCAGGGACCTCCATCTTGAAAGTACTATTTAATAAAACATGGTTGAAATGTTTGTAAAGAACTTGAATGAATTACTACCTCTGTGGGCAGTGTGTTTTTAAATACTTTACAAAAATAAATATGTCTTCCAGAATAAACTAGCTTTGCATGGTAACTGAGAAAGTAAAACAAACCAAAATGGTTCCTTCTCATAGACATTAACCTCCTACAAGAATAGCCGAAGCTATAGAGAAGTATGGAAAACAAAAATACTTCAAAAGCCGACAGAATATCTCATGTTCAGAGAGTAGCAAAACTTTTGGGGGCTTTTTCAGTTTGGGGGATTTTGTTGTTGTTTTGGGGGTTTTGGTATTTGGGGTTTTTTATTTGTTTGTTTGTCCATTTGAAATGTCTACATATGTCATCATTTTCTACTCAGTAAGCCTCGACCAGGTGCCTGAATCCTGGGGCTGGGGAAAAACACAAGAATGAAGCATATCCTCGGGGAGAGACACAGATGGAAACATAGGATAGCCATAGCTTGGAAGATGATGGAGCTGAGGTATCAACACAAAGAGGAAGGATGCAGAGGGAGGGTCCCACTCTGTACTGAATTTTTTTTAAAGGGGTAGCTTCCATAAGATGAGTTGGGTAAGTCTGGTTATCTAAGGAAATAGGGACAGGCAGTAGGCAGGAGCAGGCAGTACACTCTGAATAAATCTCACTTGTTCCTCAGGCATTCTGGGAAGTTCAGCTGGAAAGAGGGATGGTAGATGGTGAGAGCCTGGTCAAGTTTTCCTGCAATCAATTTTGTTACAAATCAAGGAATTCAGAATGTTCTTTGAAGGAGCTAGGGAAACCCTGACAGGTTTGAAGAAAAGGGTGACGACTGGTTACGTTTTAGTTTCTTTTGGTTTCAAGGACTCTGGGTAAATCCAATGGAAATGGTGGGATTAAGATGACCACCTGTGAGAAATTTTTGGAGTGTTCTGTGCCAACTAAAAATGTAAGCATGCTCTATGATACGACCTCTGCTCAGGTCTCCAAGCCCTGCACTGTTTGTCTTCCTACAGTGGTCTATCCTGTTTCCTCAACACTGAAGGGCTGTGCCCACGAAGGTCAATGCCAGTTTTTCTAATTCATGAACCCAGAGAAAGAAAATTGTACCTTGTTCCAGTTCACATGAAGACAGCAGTGTTATCTAGGGCTACCCTTGGGTTTGCAATGTTTTAGGTGAGAGATAATAAGATTATAAATCAAATGAAGGAGACTAGTGAATGCAGAGATACTTACAGTGACCCTTCATGCACTGGATATTTTGAACATTCACGGGGAGTTACAAGGAAGCAATTGAGAGAGTCAAAGTTCAGCGAGAAGTGACAGAATCAAGTTGGATTCTTCAAATTCTCAGCTTGCCCTCTCTGTTTTCAACCTGCTGTGGATCTGAGGTGTCCTGATTTAGCTGCCCAAATAGCTCCAAGTCTCATCATTAGCACTGACTTTTCTTTACCCTTGATCAGGCAAACTCTGCAGCTGTCTGTCCCCAAAGTGTGACTCCTGGGTTAATGTTTTCTTACTCTTTCTATTTCTACTACTTTTGACCCAAAACCCATATTTCTTCTCAGCTGAACTCCTAAAATTAAATGTTGAACCCCTCCCTCTACTCTCGTCCTTGCTGACTCCCAAACCATGTGCTTCTTACAATCAGTAAGATCATAATCCTATAAAGAGTTAAAAGTCTTTGGGCTGGGAGATAACTCAGCAAATAAAGGGACTTGTTGCCAAGCCTGATGACCTGATTTCAACACATTAGAACACACACACACACACACACACACACACACACACACACACGTGCGCACCAAAATTTTAAAAGAGCTGAAATTCTCTACCTTCACACATAGTCACGCTAAGTTTTCTCTCTAAACTTACCCCCTTCTTTTTCTGTTTCTGATCATCTGCTTTGCCTCAGATACCTTTGTCTTTCACCTCTCCCCATCAAAGGCCTACACACTTTACCCAAGAAGGATACCTAGTGAGGTAGAGCCTTGAAGAATGAGCTAAACAAAAACCTTCTAGAAGCGGCTAGAGAGAAAACAGCAGTTAAGAGCACTTTCTATTTTTCTAGAGGACTCAAGTTTAGCTCTCAGCACACTTTAGGTGGCTCACAGTGCTTGTAACTCCAGCTCCAGAGAATCCAGTGCCCACTTCTGGTCTGTAAGGGTACCTGCATTCCAGAGCACATACCCACACACAAACACACATTCAACCACATGATTAAAAATATAATAAATCTTGCAAACAAAAACTTTGGAAGAATACTGTGGAGGGAACTCTAAGTTTGAGTAGAGTGTTGGTAGCATGCATTGTTCCCAAAGCTATTGACCATCAGAGTCATTAGAAGAGTTTTGGAAAGATTCAAAATCTCCATTCCTTCTTACAATTCTGACCCAACACACCTGGAGTAGGGCATGATAAACAATATTTCTGAAAGATTTCTTCAGAGCCAGCTTGAAGAGTCTCCCTAGAAGTAAGTGGAGGTCTCCTCCAGCTTTACCCTCTATAATCAGAACTTTCTTCTGGGGCCCCAAGAGAATGCAAATGTTTTCACCTGTGCAGAGAGCTTTGCTTGCACTCTATTGTCTCCAACAACTTCCTGAAATTATTTAAGTCTTCCCCATGCTGTTGTGTATTCCTGAGGTAGGGGTACTTTACTGAATTCCCACAAGGCCAGGATAAGCTTTCTGTAAAGATTTGCTGAATTAATCTGAGTTTGTTGCTTGTAGATCTGAAGTACAGTGCTTACAGGAGCAGAGAGAATGGTATTGAAAGTGACACCGTTAAATACAGAAGTCTTCTGGCTGCTGGACTTTGAACTTAGATTTGAGGTTAGTGTGCTTGCCATGTATATTGCTCATTGAAACCGGTTATAGAGCATCAGTCCAAATGCAAATGTGAACTCAGTGAATGATGTTCCACTTAGGTTTCAGAATCGCTTGCCCCTTTTCTTCAAGGGCCAATTTTCCTTTTCAGTCTTCACATTTCTTGATGCTTCTTTTTCCAGCCTGAATTGACCACTGGCAGCTATTTTAGGGTATGATGATATATTATAAAACTCAGTGGTACTAAAAAGTTGTGCAAATGGAAGAGCTATTCCAGAGCAAGAGTAAGGCTGAGACATGTCTAACCCTGGAAATCTGGTCCTGAGACTGGCAGGAGTAGGACTGTTTCCTCCTTGCTCTAAGCCAGCATGTCGCATGTCTAAGCCACCCCCACCTCCACCACCATTGAAGTAGTCATGTAGCCTGGTAGCCAGATTACAGGTTAAACATACTACCTCCCTATAAGGACATGTCCAGCAAGCACCTGAAATTCCTCTTCATGAAAATGAAGCATTCCCAGCACCCAGGGCCAGTCAATGATATATGCTCACCCTGAAAACCTCTACCCATTCACCCTTTCAGTGTTAACTACCTATGCTAACTATCTTAAGAAGTTTTCTTTGTGTCTAGCCATCAATCACTGTTATCCTTATGCAATTCATTACATCAGACAATAAACCTTGACCACTTTTAGTTCCCCTACTTTCAAAATGGAGACTGGGATTTCCTTCTGAGATGTTGTAGGATTTATATGAGCCAATGACTGTGCCTTGCACTTGGAAGTGTAGAACAAGTTCTTCAAAATGCAAGAGTCTGTGCTTCACAAGACGTATGCCTGTAAGAAATTTGAACAGCACTAACCTAAAGCGGACAGACAGACACGGCAGTGGGGGAGACAGAGAGATGAATGTGAAGACTGCGTCAAATCCATCACAGGCTGCTAGGAACTCCCAGAATAAAATCGTACATCTTACAACACAGTTCGTGGGTTTGACAAAACCTCACCTCCACCCTCATCATTAGGGACATGGCTCCCCACTTCCTCAGGAATCTACCTTTATCTAGGCATCTTAACTTTGTCTGAGTGGCTAGAAAACCTTCCTCTTACTCATCCAACATTTTCTTTCTTTTTTGAATCACTGTCTGTGTGATGCATGTGCATATGTGCATGTTTGTGTGCATGTGTGTGTTCATGTGTATGATTACAGGTGCATGTGTTCTGAAACACATGAGGAGGCCAGAGGACATCAGTGGGTGTTGGACCTCTGTGTCTGCACTGTCCTCTGTGTTGTAACCACTGTGTCTGCCAGGCCCATGAGCATCTGGGGATTCTCCTGTCTCTGTCCTCAGCCTCACCCTAAGTGCTCGGATTGCAGACACCTGCACTACCCCATCTGCCCTTATGTAGGCTCTGGGGGTCTAAACTCAGGTCCTCAAACTTATACAGTAAGAACTTTATCCACTAAGCTATCTTCTCTGCCACTCATCAAACATTTATTTTATATGTATGAGTACACTGTCACTGTCTTCAGTCACACTAGAAGAGGGCATCAGATTCCATCATGGTTGTGAGCCACCATGTGGTTGCTGGGAATTGAACTCAGGACCTCTGGAAGAGCAGTCAGTGCTCTTAACCACTGAGCCATCTCTCCAGCCTCAAGTTTCACAGCTTCTCATTGGGCAAGATAGTTGACTTTTGTTATATGCTATAAAAAAGAAGGAAGGAAAGAAGGGAAGAAGGAAGGAAAGAAGGAACAAAGGATGAAAAGAGGTAGAGAAGAATAAAGACATAAATACAAATACAGTCTTCTACTTATTAGAATTGAATAATTGTTATTTATCATCATCCTATCATTATCTTAGCTTGAAGCTGACTATGGTGAGTACATTTATATCATGGAAATCAACAAAGGCATGAATGTAAATTTTTTTCCAGAGAGCTGTCTCATCAGGACATAACTGGTTCCACATATCAAAATGTTAAGATTTGGGGTCTATTAAAATAAATATAACATCATTAAATTAATTTCATTTTTATGTGACTACTAAAAATCTTAAATCACATTGTAATATTTGTATTGGATAGTTTTGTTCTAATCCACAAACACAGACGAGTCCATCACACTTGGGTAGTGTGGCCTTTGGGTATTTCTGGGAATTGTAGGGAGGGCTCTTGAGCTCTGAATAACAGTCCAGGACAATGCTGGTCACCTACATCACAAGTTTTCTCTGGACTATTGTTCCCTTTGGGTCCTTGGGCCCTTGTGTGGTCTAACTGCCTTGATATTCCACACTGATCTATTTCCCTGTTTCTATTTGTCGTGAATAGAAATATTAGGTCCTCCCCACCACCCCATAACGACTGGAAATGACTGCTCAGTAAGGCTAAACAGTGAGGTTTGAATTTTATAAAGTTAGCAAAGAATGTATTATTTTTTGTCATTTTCCAATAATACTTGACCCCTTTACTTACTGGTGAGAAAAGAAGAAGGGGGTAAAAGTTAATTGATTTGTTTTAGTACATATGGAGGGAAGGACTCCTGCTACCATATCAGCAGCAAGAAGCAGTTAGCAGGCCAAACAGACCACAATCTAAGCTGTAGAGTGGCCCAGTGATTATGAACTAGACCAATTCTAACATCGCATCTCTTTCTACAAAAAGAAAAGAATTTGAGCTGCATCCTCTCTGTTGGGAGAAAGAGCTAGGCAGAGGATGGGAGCTGATCGTCAGGTACTGCAAAAGGTACTTGTTATAGGAATGTGAGTAAAACCCAGAGGCCATTAAGAAATATTTCCTTTTATATTCTTATTTAAATTTATGTGTATGGGTATTTTGCCCCAGTGTGTATTTGTGTACCATGTGTGGTTTTGGTGCCCAAGGAGGTCAAAAGATAGGATTATATGCATTAAAACTAGATTTATCAAAGGTTGTGAGCCACAATATGGGTCCTGGGGGTCAAATCCAGGTCCTCTGGGAGAGCACCCAATGCTCTTAAATGCTGAGCTATTTGTCTAGCTCCCAACATTTGCTTTTTGGAACATTTTTAAAACCTGGTTCTCCCCCAAGGAGATGAATGATTATTTATATTTAGATATCAACTGGTGCAAAAGAAGCAAAAGAGTTTGGTTCAGAATCGTTATTTGTGGTAGAAACTGCTAAAAGGTTTAACATACTGTTTTCTTAGTACAAGAAGGTAAAAATGTAGTTCGATTTCCCCTAATACACTGGACACTCAGATAAATCCCCTTTTCCTAGGTTGGACCTGACTACTTAAAATGTTTTTTCTGGCAAAACATGAGGAGCAAATAAGATAGAGGAGTTAGCCTGCTTTAGACATATGCTAGGTTCTACATACAAGCTGTCGAGTCTTGTTTTTTCTCTCTCTCTCTCTCTCTCTCTCTCTCTCTCTCTCTCTCTCTCCTTCCCTTCCTCCCTTCTCCTCTCCCTGTCCTTCTCCCTTCTTCTTTCCCTCCCTCCCTCCTCCCCTCTTTGTCTCTACTGCCTGGAGCCTGCTCGGCCTTGTTAAATGAAGACCTTGTAACTCTCTCTAACTGTAGTGAGGGCTCGAAGCTAATGGCTTCTGGGAACTTAACACCCTCTTGCTTATTCTGTGGCTGATAACTCCTGGCTTTGGCTATCAACACATGCTATTTAGCATCGGGAATTAGGTAAAGGATTTATTAGATAAAGCTTTTTCTGGCAAGCCAGCCAGGAGTCCCTTGCCAGCCAGGTGAGAGGCTCAGAACTTGTTAACTCTTGTGAACCAGGGAGGAAAGAAAGGAGTCACTCATACAGACAACATAACACACATTCTGGTCAGGCCTGATTACATGTTTTATTTAATCCACATGTGTTAATGTATAACTACACACAGACAAACAGACATATACATATATGCATTTGGTGAATGGGGCTGAGCCCCAAATGCCATACACATAGATTTGGATGGATGCATGGGGCAGAGCCCCCCAAGCCAATATCTTATTTCTATTCTCTGGCCTTTTTATAGGCAAAAGTTCTTAGAAATTTACCTAATAGATAAAATGTTACACAAAAGGGGAGTTACAGAAGGATGTCTATAGTAAGTTCAAAGCAGTGTTTCATTCTATAAACTCTTTATAAGTTCAAAGCAACAGTTTCACATGGCCTTATCTTATAGTGCACACCTGTGGCTTCATCCTTGACTCTGACCTAGAGTGAATGTTTTTCCTTGGTCACAGATTTCTCTTTTTAGTGCCATTATGAAACCTCATTGAATTCCTTATTTTGCAGCCTTTACTTACTTTACTAGTTTATAAGGAATGGATAAGTTCTATTCTTGATTCTAACTTCATTATAGCTTTCTAACAAAACAACTAAAGCCGTCTCCTAAAATTTTCTTCCTAAAAATCAGGATTCTATAAAAAACCATTCATTCATTCAAACATCATTAATTCATGACAGTTCATCTTTATGTTGATCTGCAGGAAATTTGCTCAATAGGGTGAGCTAATGCCTAGGAATCCTTAGGCTATGTAAGAGTGACAGGAAAGGCATATCAGCTCCAAGAAGCCATCCTGTGATGAAGTCTCTTGGGACCTTACCTCACAGAGCTCACTAACCATGCAAAAATGTCACCTCCAGGAAAGTCACCTGCTAGCCTTAGCCTCTCCTAGATGGCTCCGGACTCTCTCTCTCTCTCTCTCTCTCTCTCTCTCTCTCTCTCTCTCTCCCTCCCTCCCTCCTTCTCTTCCTCCTCTCCTTTCTTTCTGTATGTTTTTCACACTTATGCACATACACATGCATGGATGTGGAATGCAGAGAGCAATCTTAGTTATTGTTGTTCAGGCATCAAGCACCTTGTCAATTGAGACAGGGTCTCTCACTAGCCTAGGACTCACTGACAGGGCTGGGCCAGTAAGCCCCAGGGATCCACCTATCTCAGTCTCCCCATGCTGGGATTACAAACTTGGTCAACATGGTGGGTTTTATCTTTTACATTGGTTCTTGACATCAAGCTCAGTCCTCATTCTGGCATGGCCTGTACTTCACTGACTTTGCTATTTCTCCAGCCCTATTTTTTTCCATCCATTCTTATTAGTTTCTACGAAAGAATACAGTTCCGACCTTTTTAAAAGTCCATATTACCAGAGAAAACAGACTGAAAAACATTTGTACACATACATTAAATAATTTTAGTGCTGGGAAATAAATATTTGTGTTCCCCCCAAATTTATACCTTAAAGCCATAATCCTTAATGTGATAGTGTTTTGAGGTTGAGCCTTTAGCAAGGGATCATGAGGGTAGGATTCCTGTGTCCTTATGAGAAGAGATAGGTATCTCTCACCCATGTTACACCAAGAAGGTGTTCACTTATGAACTAGGAACAGAGACTCTCATCAGATATCAAATCTTCTGATGTTTTGGACTTTTATTTTATTTATTTTATTTTATTTTTTTTGGCTTCAAAACTATAGAAGTAAATATTTGTTAACTCTACCTTTTCTATATACTGTAGTATTCTGTCAGTGCAGCCTAAGTTCAGATATTTAGCAATTAATGTCTTTCTCACACACATACACACACACAAACACACACACACACACACACACAAATAGCACAGGTTACTAATGTAGGTAGTGATGAAAGGAGACAGCAAAACTTTGGTAATTATGTCATCAAAGGCCTAACTAAAGAGATAAGAGTTTAACAAAGGCTTTGCATACATCAGCTAAAGAAAGAACTAGGGGAAGTACATTCTAGCCATCTGTACCAGTAAGTCTGAGAACCCCAAGACAAAAAGTAAGTATGAGATGCTACAGGTCCACATATGTCACTCTGGGTCATATGCCCTAAGGATGCTTCATCCTACCGCAAGGACATTTGTTCAACCATGTTCACTGCTGCTCTATTCATAATAGCCAGAAATTGGAAACAACCTAGATGTCCCTCATCAGAAGAATGGAAAAGAATCTGCGGTACATTAGTACAAAGGAGTATTACTCAGCTGTTTAAAAAAAATGACATCATAAGATTTTCAGGTAAATGTATGAAACTAGAAAAAAAATCACCCTGTGGAAGGTAACCCAAACCCAGAAAGATAAATATGGTGTGTATTCACTTGTACATGAATATTAACCATTAAATAAATGATAACT